>NC_056620.1:6706092-6898592 GCF_018340385.1 Cyprinus carpio
TCACTTATTAACAGTGACTTGCTGACACCTACTGGCGATTTTAATTTCACATTCAATGTATTATTTTATTATTTTTTATAATTTCAAATGAGTACTCAAAATTTTATGTCATATTACAATATTATTTTTGCATGTGTAACTGCATGTTAAATGCATCCATGTCGTGCACTAAACAGTGTGTAAATACATCTACATGCCACTTCAGATGCAGCTTCTCTGCATTGAAAAGATTAATTTTGTTGATACTGATTTAATTTGCCTGGTAACAGTCCAAATATCTTATTATTATAAATAACTGATTTTCTTGAACTGGTTTGAGATTTAAAGGCATATCCCAGGGGTGTCAAACTCAGTTCCTGGAGGGCCGCAGCCCTGCAGAGTTTAGTTCCAACCCTTCTCCAACACACCTACCATGTAGTTTTCAAATAAGCCTAAATGATTAGATTAGCTGGATTAGATGTGTTTAATTAGGGTTATATCTAAACTGTGCAGGGCTATGGCCCTCCAGGAACTGAGTTTGACACCCATGGTTCCATTTCTGCCTCCCACTGTTAAAATGTAACTAAGTCATTTTTACTCTGAGTAAATTTTAAACTAGCTACTTTTTACTTTTACTTGAGTAGATTTTTAGACTGGTACTTTTACTTGTACTTAAGTAAAATTCCATTCACGTAATGGTACTTTTACTTGAGTAGAATATTTTCATACTCTTTCCACCTCTGCCTGAAAGTATTCATGGGAGTCCCAACTAAACCTTGTCTCCACTATATTCAAGACTTCTTTAACCATGCAGTAGATAAAAACCAGCATCACTGTGTCACTCAAAACTAGTATCTTTGTTTTTAGGCTAAAGTCACTAGCAGTCAATCGTTAGCACCTTTCAATACCAGATGACTGTCACACGGCGTCTATTTAAAGAGTTTGCTCCATTCAAGGACAAACAAAGGACACACAGAAACACAAACAACACCGCATGCTCCAAAACCTCAAAAGCCACATGATAAAAACAGGCTGGCGTAAGTGAGTGTGTTTAATGCGTGCTGGGTGCTCATCAGCGGTTTTGCAGAGCATTAATAATTTGTGTGGAGGTAATACTCAAGCTGTTGGAGCTGTAGTTGTGCATTTTTAATGGAAGTTTTACAGAAGTGGCGGCAGGCTTCACATATGCTGCAGACGGCATATGGGAACGAGAGATGATGCAGCACAGTTGGTCAGAGCGCTGCTTTCTTAGGCCGCAAACACTTAAACGCTAGCCCGAGAGGAAAGACGCGCTCACGCACATAAACCTACTGCCGTTTTAGCACGCGCCCTAATGAATTCACACACGTTTATGTCCAATGCCATCTTGTTTCCACATATGAGGCGGATGTTGGCCCAATCGGAAATGAAAAAGTTATTGGTGCTGCATTCAAATCTGAGCTATTATCTGCCCCAATTTGTAGTTACTCAGAGAGCGGTAAACATCTGCTTAAGTAATGTTTGCTTTTAAAGCATCTATAACTTTAATAGAAGCATCACAGGAGCATCATAAAGTTGCTGCAGAATTGCAACTGATTAAACTGCACTCTTTTCTGTTGTATGCTGACAAAGCTTTCTTCAGTGAAACCTAAATCCCCTGTAGTGATGCACAGAAATATATTTCGATCTAATCAACTTGGTGGTGCAATACAAATTTGTAAAAGCGTTTTACTCCTAAATAAATGATAAGAAGATGACTTCAGTCATATGAATGTTCTAGAAAAAGCTGTTTATTTCAATTCAGCAGCAGATATTTTTATGCAGTAGTTGTTTGACAGCTAAGTATACACAATTCTTTACAGACTGATTGAAAACTTATTGTCAACGATCTGTGTTTTGTCGACTGATTAAAATGTGAACAGCTGTAGTTGTAGTCAAGGAAATGGATTTTATTGGTTATTCAAAAGATCATTAAAGTTCACAGAAGGAACTTTTATCTCTTAAAACTGTAAGCTTGTCATCTAGATGCAAGATGTACAAATAAATATTAGATATATTGAGCGTTTCTTATATGATGGAAATTGGGTAAATATTCAAATCTTCAGACCATTTCAGTAGAAATATTAAGTTAACTTGAGGAAAATTTCCCAAAACAATAATTTATTATATGGGAAAGTAATTTAAACCCCTGCTCAAATACTTATCATAACCCAGTGTCCAACAGCTTGAGATTTTCTGTGCCCCAGTATATATGCATGTGTATTTTTCTCTTTGTGTAAGCTGTAATTGTAAATCTTCTGGTCACTTTGTGTTCTAGACCCTTTGGTTACTTCTATATGGATTTCCAAACATTCAATTAAAATGTATTTATTTGTTAGATGTTACATTATATACACTGCGAATGAGTTAGGGTGGTGTTGTAGGTTTGCAGTGCTGTCTGGGAGCTGGCATGGCTGTCGCCTGTGCCCTGGGGTGGCCGGCACTGATGCTATCAGCGTCTTTCGTGTGTCAGCCTGCCCATTGCCACACCCATCACACACTCCAGATATGGCCTGACACTTCCCTCTGCTGAGCCAGCCACAAACAAAACACACAACCTCCTCCTAAAATAATCATAGTCACTCAGTTATGAAGTACACATGGAATCAAAAACTACTTTCTTATTACACATTCTTTTGTCCATGATTTATTGGTGCATGTTATTCAAATACTACTACTACTACTAATAATAATAATGTGTTTATAAATGACTATAATTTCATTTGTGGCCCTAGTCCACAAAGCCAGTTTTAAGGCTCAATTATTATTATTATTACTATTATTATTATTGTTTTTGAAATTGAGATTTATGCATCAGCTGAAAGTTGAATAAATAAGCTTTCCACTGATGTATGGTTTGTTAGGATACAGTAGAACAATATTTGGCTGAGATACAACTATTTGAAAATCTGGAATCTGAGGGTGCCAAAAAATCGCCTTTTAAAGTTGTCCAAATTAAGTTCTTAGCAATGCATATTACTGATCAAAAATTAATTGATATATTTATGGTAGGAAATTTATAGAAATCTTTATGGAACATGATCTTTATTTAATACCCTAATGCTTTTTGGCATAAAATAAAAAAAATAATAAATAAAGGATAGATAGATAGATAGATAGATAGATAGATAGATAGATAGATAGATAGATAGATAGATAGATAGATAGATAGATAGATAGATAGATAGATAGATATTTTGTGTGTAAACACTTCATAATTGACTGCCTTCAAAAACAAAATCCAAGATGAAAATAATTCTGAATTCTTCTGATTTTGAGCCAATTGCTAATTTATGGTAGGACAGAATCTTTGCAAGTAAAGTACTGGCATATACGGAACCTGTATCTGTGATTTACTGCATTTGAATGGCTGGTATACAGACTTTTGTCTTCCAAACATGGACAAAGTCCAGAAATTCTTGACAGCTTCTCAAGTCATTTGTTGTTTAGTATCATCACTGATGTGTTTGTGTTTGTGGCTCTTCAGGGCCGCCCCTCAGACTGATAAATATGCGCCGCATTCTATGGTACTCTCATCAGTCACAAAACAGCTCAGGACGCCATTAACCGACCGCACTGCCTGCGAGCGAACCGTTGACGTGCACGCAGCATAAATCTGCTGTTTTTGACACGGAAGTTCTAAAATATTAATTTTGTTAGGATGATCCAGGTTGTTCTCAGGGGGGATGGGAGTTAATTCATGTGCTTGCAGTTGTTACCAAGCAGAATCAGTGGTACATTTAATTAGACAGCAATCTGGACGGCAGTCTGCGCCCTGCTGTTCTTCTGCATTTAATAACGTGTGAAGCCATGGGTGGAGGTTAGCGAATATATCCCGTTATAGATTCCTAGATTAACCAAAGGAAGAAAGAATTAGCACCTAGTCCAGGTGTGAGTGATACAATCATGAGCTAAATGCACTGACTGCCTGTGGTGAAGGTGACAATGCTCTCTTCTTTACACTCTTTAGCTCTGTTCCAAAACCTAGGGAGCACTTTTAGGCATCATTAGGCATGCTGTTTCAAAAGGTAAAAACATGCAATTTAGGATACTGCATAGAAGATGCCCACCTCTATAATGGCTCCATCAGGTTGTCTCAGAAAGTGTCTGTAATGTTGGCGCAGGCCGCTCAAGTGAAGTGTGTAGATGGATAAATGGGTGCTGGTCTCACATCCGGTATTAGGTGTGCCCGAAGGTGGTACCAATCCTACCACAGGCTCCTCCTCCATCCAGATGTAGTCATACACTGCCACCTATTGAGACACATACACCCCCCCGCCACATATACACACTTTGTTAGAGACAACTCAAGTATTTAAACAGTAGTGCAATACTAAGTATTAACACAATTTGCTACGTGAGTGACTGTTAATGAAAACTCACACATGAAAACTACAGAGAGTCCATATACAAATGATTTGGGCCAAAAACAACACTGTACCCCACAAACTTTCACTATAGAGCATTTTTCAAAATATCTTCTTTTGCCTTCCATTGATGAAAGAAAATGATTTTAATTATTGTAATGTCATGGGAGTAAGAACATGGTTCGTACCGCATTTTAATTTTTTTGTTAATTATTCTGATTTTTTTCTGCACACTAACAGCACACAGGTGGATTCCAAAACATTTTAATTTCAGTAGTTTTCTGAAAGACACTGTGGATAAAAAAAAAAAAAAATAAGGGAGTAAGGGCGCCATTATTTTTGCCTTGTCTGTAAATGGATGCAGAAACCATTAATTTACCATCTTATTTATTAATTTAAATGAAACTACTTTCATACTTTCACTACTACTGCTTTGCAGCCTAACGTTATCAAAAAGTTGGTTTTGTAATTCATAAAATTTTACTGGTATGCTAACGCAAATAAATTAAAATAGACAATATATGACCACACATTCATGTAGCTGCATGTGTTTGTGTGTGTGTGTTCAGATCAAGGGTGTATCTGAGTGCAACTGCATGCTTGCACGAATGCTTAGCCTAACGCAATTACTTGCCCTACCTGCGGCCACAGTTCAGCACTCACTGAGATGAATGCAAACCCGGATAGTTGACAGTAATGGTCTGTAATTTACAGCTGTGCTTGTGAGGTGATGAGCTCTGGCTGAGAGACGCAGGAATGCAGCGTGTCAGGTTTCTGCATGACTCACGCAGCCTCTGACCCTGACACGACACTAACACACACCAGCCTACAATAACCTGTTTCAGCCTAATCCTTAAACGATGGAAAGGAAAAACAAAGAAACTAGTGGCCCGTATCAGTCATTAATACTAGTGTTAAGGGCTATGCTTGGAATAGCATGCTATTTGTTCTATTTTTGCACAGTATGTAAATGTTCTTTATGCATGGAATACTCAGAAGACCTACTAGTTTACTACAGTCTGCTCAACTTGACCTTGTATGTACAGCTTGATGAATGAAACCAGAATTGGTTATGAACCTCAACATGCATTCTGCTCACTTTTTCCATGCTTTCAGGTCTTATTGTGCACAAAAGAAGATGAAATGATCAAAAATTATCCAAATTTGTTCAAACGCTTGAATCAAAATATGTTCATGATTTTTCTTTATGTATTTTATATATGTATAATATTGTTTATCTTTGCATACAACATTCTGTTTCACATACTGTACTATTTTTTAACAAATTGCAGTCAGTGGACAATGTATATTACACACTATGCAGGAAACAGTGTGCTAGTGTTTCATTCAGAACATAGGCAGAGCTTTCCACATCAAAGGCTCATGGGCGATTACAACAGAGACAAATATACAAATGCAAAAAGAAAAAAAGGAAAGAAAAAAAGAAAACATAAGAAAACAAAAGGAAAATACAAGATGAATAAAAAATCAGATGTTGTGATTAAATCATATCTTAAGTGTCTCAGCAGGTCTGATGTCATGAGGGATGGCTCTGATCCGAGTATACGGGTCCCTTGTGTGTGTTGTACCTGTAATGCACTGCCCTGCTCTATTAGAGGAACACAGGAGACAAGCAGAGCGTGTAACATGCTATATAGGTCATGGATCTCAGATGCATTGGTGTGTGAAGATCACAGCGCCTCTCACCCAACTGGGCCAGCTTCACGCTAGTGTCAGCACTGCTACACACACCCCGTCTGACCTCAAACACACACATGCACACTATACATATACTCATCATTTCTCAAACATATGTGTGAATGCGCTGTCACAGCATGTTATGTGCAAAGACTCACCATTCATTTTAGGTCTGAATGTATTACCACGGTGTTGTGGACATGTACATTGGAGTATCATGAAAATACTGTGGTACATGAATATTATTTAGAACTACATAATATATCAAAAAGCCACAATATTACCTTCTAATTCTATCAAAAGAAAAAAAAAGGCGACATTATAACATGGTAGAGAGAGTCTTGAATAACCCTGAAATGAATTATTTACATTCAGTTTGATATATTGTATAAGCACATGTAAGCTGTGACTATGTGAGGAAAAATAAAGTGATATGGGAGGGATGACATATTTTTGTTGACTAGATAAGCCCCAGAGACAGATCCCCTCCAAAGACCTCATCACCTAGATGACCATCGGGTCAAGACCACAGAAACCAGATGAGTCCTCTGTACAATCTGACTTTGTTGAAACCTAGAATTAAACTGCTGGTTTCATCTGGCCAGAGGAGAACTGCACACTATTTTGACACACTATTTCCCTGTTTAATACTGTAAAGCTGCTTTGACACAATTTGCATTGTAAAAAAACACTGTATAAATAATGGTGACTTGACTGTCATATGGGTATTTTGGCATGTGTTTTTGTATTTCTGTTTGAATGGGTTTGTGGTTAAATGCCTGAAATAAGGTCTGTGGTTAACACAAGCTCAAGATATGTTCACATATTATTCTATGATATAAAATACATCAGTATTACCCCCCTTTGAATTTTTTAAGCTTTTACTTGTCTTGAAAAATGCAGTTGCTAACAAGTGGCTAAATGAGACTATACAGAGGCTGCTGGGGACATTAAACATCATCATGTCTTTTTCCGCTTTTTTAGCCTCACTGTTTATAATTACACTTTTGCAAACTATTCTAAACTATTTAGCTCTTCCTTATGGTGATTGCATTTAGGCTTCAAAATTCATAAAAGTTGTGTTCATTTGCGAAGATTATCATGATGAATAAAACATGTAGGAATCATAATCTTTTCTTGGCCGTGTGAGCTTATTTCCTGCAATAATCCAAAATGGAAAAACCCTATTGGGTTTTCGTCGAGGAAACCAGGGTTCAGCACTCTATAGTAGACTTTTTGTGTCTAATGAAGAACAATGAAAACTCAGTCCAGCAGGTCTGGATGACCAACAAGATGAATGCAAAGAAGAAAACAGGATCTCATCCTCTGAGACTGGAAACACTTTGAGGGGCGTTTGGAAGAAGTCAGCAGGCTCAGACAGGCCTGAATTCAGATTAGCACATGACTCACTTTCTCTCTGTTTCCCCTTTCCCCTCTTTTAGCAGGAAGTTTTTCAGGCCACAGCTGAGTTTATAAACTCAAGGTGACCCCTTAATTGGCTGTGTAATTACGACTCCTCTGGAAAAACATAGGTCTTGTCAGGCAGGGTCAGAGCGAAGGAGAACTTTAATTTCACTGTGTACCCACGTCTTGATTTTCCAACTACTTAAGACTGTTGGCTAAACACAGGTCATGCTGGTAGGTCGGAAATTGAGAGTCATTACTGCACGTAATTAGACACTTCTTAAATACAGAGTGCCTGGAGAAAAGGTCCGCACTGAGCATTGTCACAGGACACAACAAACGTCATCGGAAAGACATGAGCAAGCAAATTGCAAACACTCAAAGCCTTTTCTCTGAACGATTCATGTGTGGCCTGGACAGATACTGAAGACTCTGTTGTTTAGCGCTTCGTATGCCGTGACATTTCAAGTGTCTCCACGGCTCTTTGTCACTTTAGCAACATCTCATCTTGGTTGTTCATACTCAGTGTGGTTAATCTGCATGTGTAATTCCACTGTCAGAAATCACAAAGTCTGTATTCTGAGCGTTTCACGCATTGCATCATGGTTATTCCTTTGAACCTTTTCTTAAACGCGAGAATACTTGGCGGATGCTTCTCTCCAGCGCCGTCTTCGTGGTGGCGGTAAGTGCTTGACTCACACTCAATGCCTGGCTGTTCTCAGGGAACCCATCTGTGGGTTAAGCAGATAGCATTCAAGTGAGCTAACCTAATTCTAACCAATCAAGCTTCGATTTATTGTGGACGTCTGTATTCAGAAATCTGATAGAGTCCATATCAGTCTCTTTATTTGAATCTGGAGAGACAGCCATTGCTTCTCTGAGGACTATAAACATCAAACCATGTCTCCCAGTCGCAACATAAATTCAGATTTTGCAGGCGTTACGGCAAACGGACAGACAGGCGGGGGTCCAGGAAGTGAAAATACGGACTGGTGCTCCATTCCACTCCAAATGAGCCTGTGCATGTGCCCAAGCAAATGAGATTACACATCTCCATATTTGTAAAAATGGATATCCGAAATTTGATAAGTGCATTATTTAAGTGCGGGTGCCTCCTCGCGACAACCCTAATACGCTGGCCAGCACGTACGAAAGCTGCTGTTTAATGGAGTAATAACTGCAGTGTCGAGTCAGAGTCAGATGAGAGCAGCTTTTTAAATACTGACATAAAAGGGCCAAATTTATTCAGTGATTTCAAACTGACCCAAATGTTCTTGTGTAGAACAAAATGCAACTTCTAATTATACTGTAAAAAGTACCTGTCTTAACATATCTAAAGGGTGAATAAAATGTCTAAGAATAAAATAAAAGGCAAAAGATAAAACCCACAGGTTATAAACTTGTAAGTATGCAGATGTAATGCTCTATGTTGCAGTCTTCCACATCTTTCTTTCATAATTTTTTGATTTATTTATTTATATTCATTTCTGCAGACCTGATAAATGCCCAAATTTGCATCAGAACACTCTTGAGTTCAGACGGAGCATTTGATAGATAGATGGATATCTTGAGCATGTATTTATTTAATTTAGCATGATGGAGCCTAACCCTTTACCCCCTTTTAACCACCTTCAGTCAATGACTTTATATTGCTCTTTAACAGTGTAAACCCTAGTGTGTGAACTGCATTGCAACATGACTCTGAACAAAAATGTGTTGTTTATTTTTATTCATTTAATACCAAATATATTTTAAAAGTTTAATAGAATATGCTTTTGTTAGCTTAGCAATATGCTAATGTCTAACTTCAAGTCAAGTCATGTCACATTTTAAGTGCTATTTGTATGGCATGCAAAGTTGCTATGTACCATATTTATTCCTTCCTTACTTCAAGAAGCATTAGAAAGTAAGGTTTAGTTTTGCTCTTGTATGTTGGTTTTGCTTTTTGGACTGATTTGTATTCAATCTCTCTTCTATTCTTGTTTAAGTGCATTGGTATTATAAATAATACAGCACAGCCACATCATAATGCATACAATATTAATATATATTTCAATCCGTTTATAATCTCCAGATCTAGCTTTAATGGTCACACACATTAAACTCCTCTGTAGAGGGAGTAACTACCAACAAACAACAAATTCTGAAATTCTCTGCATTTTTCCTCTTCTCTAGTTTGCTTCCTAATCTAGTTGTCTAATAAACCTGGCATTGTTTATTACTAATATTGTTAGGTCTCTGACGAATTGCTTTGTTCCTACCCTTTAAAAGTTGCTTCAAATAAAAACAAAAAAACTAAATGCTTAAATGTAAATTATTCTTTAGCAGTATTTTGTATAACTTATTTTTTTTTAAGCTTTCACTCTAATTGAGAACCTCACTGTTTTGGGGCTTCATAAATACTGCTCTCATTACAAACACAGTGAATTTAAATAGCTTGTAACTAGCTTGTAACTTGGCAAACTCACAGGTTCAAAGTAACTTCCCCAGCACAGATTTTTAGCTTTCCCCACCAAAAGCACCTCTGCTGTTTTCCTCTCGTATTTTCAAGACAAAACACCACTGACCTTCCTCTCGCGCTCTACCCACCCTTCTCCCTAAGAGCGTTTTATATATAGTGCCGCTCCACCGCTGGAATCTGCAGCTTCTCAGTTCTGTCCCACTTGGCTTTAATTTACAGTGGGAAAATAATTAGAATCTCACTTTTGCGAAGAGTGGAGTGAAAATGTAAACAATGCTTCCCTGCGGGCGAGTGCTTCATCAAGTTGACAGGTGCATTTGAATGAGCCTGTGCGTGCATGTGTGTGTGTGGCGGACAGCCTGGGTTATTTATGTGGCAGTTGCACATGGCAGGCCTGGTACAGTATGATGTGATGGGCAGATTACAGCAGAAGATCTTGGGAGAGAGTAAAGCGGAGCTGCAGCTGGGATTTAAACAGTAGGGTGAATGTGGGGCCAGTGAGGGCATCCAGGGGCCATGATACTGCTATACTGGGTTAAAGGGATACTCCACCCCAAAATTAACATTTTGTCATTAATCACTTACCCTCATGTCGTTCCAAATACGTAAAAGCTCAGTTCGTCTTCGGAACACAATTTAAGATATTTTGGATGAAAACCTGGAGGCTTGAGACTGTCCCATAGACTGCCAAATAAATAACAGTGTCAAGGTCCATAAAAGGTACGAAGACATCGTCAGAATACTCCATCTGCCATCAGACCTGCAATCTGGGTTATATGAAGCGATGGGAACATTTTTTGTAAGCGAAGAAAACAAAAAGAAAGACTTTATTCAATAATTCCTTTGTCAACAGTCTCCTCTGTGTCTCTCCATATCACCGTATGCTGTGTATGTTCTTCTGTGTTATCCACACCACAAGGATGCGCTGTTTCTACGTGTATTTAGCTTTGATTTGAAATAAAACAGTGCATCCTTGTGGCGTGGATGACACAGAAGAGCATACACAGCATACGGTGATACAGAGGAGACTGTTGACAAAGGAAAGTTGTTATTTTTGTTTTCTTCGCTTACAAAAAGTGTTCCCGTCGCTTCATATAACCCATATTGCATGTCTGATGGCTGATGGAGTATTCTTATGACGACGACTTTCATACCTTTTATGGACCTTGACACTGTTATTTACTTGGCAGTCTATGGGACAGTCTCAAGCCTCCAGGTTTTCATCCAAAATATCTTAAATTGTGTTCCGAAGACGAACGGAGCTTTTACGGGTTTGGAACGACATGGGGGTGAGTGATTAATGTCAAAATGTTCATTTTGGGGTGGAGTATACCTTTAAGCTATTCTACAAAAAATACACAACTATACATAAACAGAAAAGTGGATTGTGAGCTGTATAGCTCTTTTGCGCAAACTAGTGAGCTGCCCACTTAGTCAGATTTTTAGTTATCTTAGGTACACACAGATGTGAAGCACCAATATGCTATGTTCTAAGATTTTATAAAATACTAACTTTGACCCAAATTTCACAAAGTGTGTTTATCTTTTGGATAGAAAGCAATACCAGAATGCATTGTAATGAGCTCAGTAAAAAAAATACCACAATTACTACTACTACAACTACTACTACTACTAATTAATTACTGAAATACTACAACATTGATAAAATTGTAATAAAGTAGCTACATCAAATTAACAATTAACTATTTACCCAATTTGTGTGTTCTATCTCATGTTTGATGCTAAACAATAACATTTTTAGTTTTGCAACATGCGCTAACTAATCTTATGAAATGATACCTTGGTAAACACTGGTAAACTTGGCCTATGTAGGAACAGGCATACTGTAGATATACATTTACATTTACACACACACACACACACACACACACACACACACACATATATATATATATATATATATATATATATATATATATATATATATATATATATATATATGTTAGATAGATAGATAGATAGATAGATAGATAGATAGATAGATAGATAGATAGATAGATAATTCTGCATTTTTCCCCTCACAATTTGGAAGTTTTCATGTCACAATTCAGAGTTTATATCTCACAAATCTGACTTTTTTTTCTTCAGAATTCTGAGTTAATGTCTCACAAATCTGAGTTATAAAGTCAGAATTGTGTGTCTAAAACTTGGAATTCTTAGAAACAAATAAATAAATTAATAAATAAAGTCAGAATCAGTAGGTCTATAAGTTATTAGGTAACCCTATGGGAATACTTCCAAAACCTGAATGCTTCTCTCTATGCAGAACTATAATATTGATTCCTTGTGATTTCTCTGAATGGGTTTTTCTCTGGCTGCATGTTCATAGATATCCATTATTACCGTACGCATGGTGGAGCATGTTGTTTGTGTAATTAGGGCAACATGAATCTGCAGTGCTCGAGCATGATATGGCTGTGGAATGGTTTTATATCTGCCCTACTGCTCCCACAGACTTGACAAACAACTGCTGAACATCAGAACGGACAAAATGAGTCATCTCAAGATCATTTGTATTGTTTATTTATCGCTTGTTAGCAGTGGACAGAGTGAGCGCTCTTCTGACAGCACAACTCATTTACCTCAATGAACCCATGCTAATGTAACGCCAATCTACTGTGACGTGTGCTTGACTGAAACTGGGCTGGTAGAGAGATTTATAAACTAAACAGGCATGAATATTTAACTTCAGACTCCAAGCATAGACAGATAAAGAGGAGATAGTATCTGAGCTCAGGATAATCTGCTTCATGCATCTGCATAATTCACTGTTACTAATCTGCTTTTATAAATGCTTAAAAAGCCCATTTAATCCATAAACAACTCCGGAAAGGAAACAGCGACTTGCATGAAGCACTAATGCCTGGAAGTGAAACTTTTTCGAGGTTTGTTTGGAGGGGAGAGAATCAGGGATATTTACATTCATATTAAAAAAGGTTTTGCATACACCAGTCTGCTCATAGATTTATTTGAGCATCAGCAAAGATACTGGCTAAAAACTCTAAAGACCGATCTAGTGATTCATATGGGTTTCAATTTACAGATCGGATCTTCAACAAAACAAAAGATCTCATAAAAAAATAACTATTTTACAAGGTGGTGTAATGGTGATGTTTAGTTAAGCATGCTATTTTATTCCTATCAGTCTGTTTCCTATGATTCATTTCAGTTTAGTTCTTGATTACCCGTTAGTTGCTAGTTGCTAATTAGTTTCATCTGTGTCTAATCTATTTACTTTTGTTTGTTTCCTGAATATATAGTTTTGTGTTTCTTGTTATTCTCCTGCATATTTGCATGACTTTGTACAACGTGTACAGAAAAGTATAGAAAAGTGTGATGTTTCAAAAAATTGTCAGCATTAAGGCCCACCCCTAACCCTGCTTCTAACAATAAGCATCAGTGGGGTGTAAGTAAATCATATAAAAACAAACAAATGAGAATTAGTGACCAATTCGCTAAAACTTAAAATAGTTACGAATTGTACGAGTGTGATGAATATTCTGCTCACAAATGTAAAAATGTACCTTCTTCACCTTAACACTTTGTTAAAGCAATAAGCACTCATGACTGTACATTACAGTGATTTTACTATAGCTACATGGTGTTTTTAGACACAAGTCTATAATAAAAAACCAAAAACAAATAATGGTTCTTCTGTATTGATTCCAGCTTGTTTTGGCACCCATCGCGTCGGGTGGTTCTTAGCCTCCACGTTGTGCATTAAAATCGTTTAATGCACAACTAGCCATGCATTATCCCATATATCTGCCTAATTCTAATTGACTGTTGTTTTAGCAATACACTACCTCTGTTTTCAGGCTCCGTTGCATGGGAGATACAATCAGTTGAAGTTGTTGCCTAAAAACAATTTCATTTTGTTTGGTCACAGACAAAAAAAAAAAAAAAAAAAAAAAAAAAAAAGATATTAAAAACCTGATATTCTCACAAATCCCTGTTGTGCTGCAACTTTAAACAATGTTCACTGACTTACTGACCATCCAAGTTGTTCCTTCTGTTTTACATTATGTGAGAGTGAGAGAGAGAGAGAGAGAGAGAGAGAGAGAGAGAGAGAGAGAGAGAGAGAGAGAGAGAGAGAGAGATATTACAAGATCTATATGAGTTTTAACATGTGGACTCAATTTCAAACTCCCAGCTGCAATTGTTTTGACAGCTGACCGCATGCAATATGTTCGGATAAAATTAAAAGAAACGTCCATCTCTGATAGAAATAACGTCCAGCCTGGTATGTGGAAAACAAGTGCTGTATAAAAACAATCATAGTGCTGCCATGTTTTCAGATCGTGTGAGTGAACTAACTCTTGCTCACTTGCTTAGATTCTGTTTTTACAGATTACCCATCCATTGTAGAATCCTGACTTAACCGTGACCATAAAAAAAGTGACCAAGCTGAAGATGTTGAATGAGATACGAGCTTTATAAACACACCAAAGCAATAAATTAGCCAAGAACAATCTGAGGGGCTTCCACGCAAATCCAGACTAGTGTCTCTCTCTTCCCAAACCATTGTGCGACTGCAACACTTTCACACATTGCTGCCCACCGAAAGCCGTTGACCTTTTCTGCATGGCAGGCGTGTCCCCTCTGCAGTCATGTCGTATTGAGCTCTGTTGTGTGGCTGTGCCGCTATAGCCTGGGGCCCTGCAGCCTCTGTGCACTGTCCACTAATAGCCTCCTGTAATTGAAGAAGCGGCTTTCAGAACTAATGCAAGCAAACAGGCCAGCGGAGTGGAGGGGGTAGGGCTGCAGGTGCCTTCCTGTGACCCTTCCTATATCAGGGCAGATTCTGGGAAGCTTCCCTCCTTTATTTCAGTGTTTATGTTCCTGTTTTGGGTGTTTTTCCAGGGCTTTTTCAGGCCCATTGTTGCCTGACAGTGTCTCCGGAGCTTGCCGGTCATGGCCCGCTAGTCAGCTTTTGTAGGTGTGAACTAAAGCTGATCATTTCGGGAAAAGCCATAAATTGTATGTGGAGCTACCAAAAAAAAAAAAAGAAAAAAAAAAAATAGTAAAACAAATGTTTCATTTTCATATTTAATAAAGCTATTAATGACAACTTTTTGGGTTTGATTCCCAGGAAAAGCAGGAATTTTGAATTGTGTCAGTGAAGCACTCAAAATAATCCTCAAAATTCATCTTATTATAATGAAGATCAATGTTTGAAATTTTAGTAAATGAATGTTATCAAATGTGTGGGTATTTAATAATACAGTGTTTTTTTTTTTTTTGTTTTTTTTTATATAGTCTCTTACGCTTAACATGGCTGCATTTATTTGTTTCTGCTTTATCATAAATACAGCACAATTTAACAGTTAAATTAAAATACAATGAAAATGTATTTTATTCCTTTAATGCAACGCAGCATAATTGCATTTTGGTAAAATACGTAATTACAAATAAATCACTCGTACTGAACACAAACATTTCAACAGTATAGCATAATGGTAGGGAGATAATTGTGAAAGGAATATTTGTTTTCCGACTCCTAAATATTGCATATAGGTGACAATATTTAATCATTTGAACAAAGGCAACTGTAGAGAGAGAAAGTTTGATGTCACAGAGTTGGACTAAAGCAACAGCATGAAAAGGTCCCACGTAACTCCGTCTTAATAATTACAGATGGAGAGAGAGAGAGAGAGAGAGATGAGTGGTGGGGGGCGCACAGGAAGAGAGCGGCAGTCTGCCCGTCATTAGATCTTCAATGTGTGTGTTCTCCTTCCTGCGACAGGTTGGGCCCCCTGTCAGTTGTTTTGCAAAGCACCTAGGGTGTTCCTTAAATTCAGCCCGTGGAAAGACATTACTGAGACATGTGGAGACAAATAGCACGACAGAGCGCAAATCTCGATGCGATTCAGTAGCGAAAACATCTCCAGGGCTATCAGCAGCCATTAGCGTAACGTTCTGGTGAATTACGGAGAAGATTACGGCGACGCCGGACTCCTCTGTCACTGTCACACAGCCGGTGACAAAACAGTTTGCGTTACCTGCTTAAGCACGGCAGACATTAGCACCTCCCTTCCAGGTACAGTAATCAAGAAGGTGACGGCACGCAATTAATGAGGTCCATCTGCAGCAGTGCCTATACATAATTAATGAGCTCATTATCCACACACTTTGACTTTAGGCCCCTTCGCTAGACATAGGCTACACACTATAGGAGTGCAGTTAGAACATAAACTCTATGTGGTTGTAATCACCATAATAGAAATGTTTCTCAGGAAAAGACCCACAACCTACAATGTAGCCAACCATACTGTATGTGCAAGTGTTTATTTTTATTCAGAGGCCTCTGAATGCTAGTATGACAATATGTTAATAATGTAATAATGCTGATCACATGGCCAAGAAGGAAATAAGCTGTAATAGGAAGTTAATTAAAGAGTAAAAAATCAGATTAGTTTTTATGATCGCCCCATGAACCATACAGATTTTGATAATGATAAAACCAGGCCACGTGAAAAATTATTTATTGTGGATTGTTTTATTGTTGTAGTGCTTGGAAAAAGAAACTTACATTAATGATGAATTACCCATAACTGTTTTAGTGTCAGAATGTTTTTTTTTTTTTTACTCTATAAAGAAAAATGTGCTTTATATAAGGAATCAAGTTACTTAAAATTAGCAAATTATTAGCTTTAATAAGCTAATATACTGTAGGACAGATGACAGATTACATGGAAACTGATTTAGGTAAAAATGTATTTTGAATGTTTATTTAGGTCAGTGTCGGAGTAAAACCCAAGTATATCTGCTAGTGACAAATTGTATTTTTTTATTTTATTTATTTATTTATTATTATTATTATTATTATTATTATTATTATTATTATTATTATTATTATTATTATTATTATTATTATTATTATTATTATTTGTTTATTTTTCGCCGTCCATTAATATGATGACATGGTCTGAAAAAAATAATAATAATAATAATTTAAAAAAAAATTAAAAAAAAATAAAAGTAGTATTCCATCTTAATTAATATGAGCTCATAAAATCTGCATGCATTGTACAAACATTAGAAAAAAGATATAGTCTAGCAGTTTTAAATAAAGTATAGCAGGACACTGCTGTCACTTTTTGATGTTTTAAATGCTATTGAATACTCGCAATGCATAAAACAAACTTTTTTCTTCTTTTTTATGATAAATTATATTTATTGTAATGATGATATTTCGTTGGTATTTGATGTGCTGAGGCCAAGGCAAAGTATGTCTCTGCGACATTGTAATATTCATTCGCAATGATCAGCACATGTACAGTATTGGCCACAGGCATTACACAAGCTGCTAAAACTTTTCTGTCTGTACCTGTAAATGTTTTCTATGCTCTCTCCACCCCCATTCTCTGCTAATGAAGGCCTCGTGGCCTCTTGTTATTAAAATCACGCCTCTTTCAGCGATATTAATTGGGTCCATAATAAGGAATGTGCTGGATTCATTATTTAATTGTGAGGGGACATTTGGAATACAGTTTCTGAAATCTATTTTTAATGAAAACTACTATATCCTGACCTAATCATATCAAGCATATTCTATCTAATTAAGGATGCAAAAAATCATTAGAGTTGCAAAATATTAGTTTCAGCACTGTCTGGCTGCTCCCTCCCCTCCAACATATATTTTTTCTACTGTGTTGATAAATAGTTAATGAGGGAAAAATGACAAAAATTTGCATGTAGGCAAATTAGTTTAATAGGGATATGTCTTTGCTGAGTTGGGAAAGTGACCCTTTTTGCATAGAGAAATTGCCACAATAATTATGAAATAATGGCCTAGCCCGTCTTATTTAAATGAAAAAATCGTCAGCCTGAATAATGTAAAAAATTGTGAAATGCAATAACCCTAAATTTTCATCATGCTGGCAAATGTGTTTAATGTGTTAGCATTTTATCAGTTCAATAACGGCAAATTAGGGCCAATATGAGAGAGGAGGTTATGACTGCAGTTCTGGGATGGAGACCGCTCTAGCAGGAAAAAGATTCTGCGAGTGTGTTGGCTAAACGATGCTGTTTTCTTAATTACAATCTAAACAACTGCATCCAATTAGCAGCACCTTCATTACTAATATTTCCACAGCTGTAGCAGTACTTTTTGAATCTAAAACATAAACAGGGTCATTGCAAAGGGCTGCAAAAATAACATGATTTGCAAAAGTCTACGATTTGAGCTAGGAATTGCAGAATTCCTTTTTAATGACTTGTTTGACAACCAATAACATTTCTTCATCAAGAGCACTAAAAGAGGAGTCGCCACCCAAGTTGTGAACTCAGTGTGTGCGTGTTGAGTGTGTGTCCTCATGCGTGCCACTGTTGATTGAGCAGTCTTTTTTCTTAATGAAATATTGCTGGAAATTGATTTCCGTGGATTAATCAAGCCAAATTCCTTTTTGGATAATTAGCCCCAACTAATTAGACTAGCTAAAAACCTCTGTGACAAATTTTTGGCATTCATAAATGTAACTAAAGAAAACAGAATGATTTGAAATAATAATGTTACATCCTTTGATTCCATTTTATGTTAATTATAATGCATATTAGAAAGCTCAGTGAACAGTTCAATGTGACAGTCCATTTCTGAAAACCATCACAAAGGCTTTCTGACTCACAAATGCTAGCGGGCATCTATGAGCCATCAAACAGACAGAAATCTTTTGCAGAGGCAATCTGATGGATTAGTATCAACTACCATTTTGCCCATCTCCTTTATTTCAAAAATTAATTTAATTAAGTTAATAAGATTTGAGTTGAGTTTTGCTTTGATTAATTTGTTTTTTGTGTGTGAATGCAGTGAATGCTGGATCGGCTTGATGCAAAAAGATATTCTCTCTCGACCAGTGTTCAGTGCTGGTTGTTACCACCATAAACAGGTAAGAACTTCCTCAGACTTACCTTGCGTCTCTCTCCATTGAAGCCTCTCCATTGCTCTGCCTTCTTTACAATGTAATTGAGCTCCTGGTTGGAAACCTCCATGTCATGTGGAACAAAGAATGCTCCCTCAGTGCTGTGGAGCCGCTGGTAGATATCTAATAGTCTCCCATCATTGTGAAGTTTTAAAAGAAGAAGAAGGTTAAGAAATGTTAAGCAGGATAATGAATTTATACTGTAGCACCAAGCTCAAAAAAAAAAAAAAAAAAAAAAAAAAAAACAGACAAAAATACACTATGTATTAAATCCTATTTGGTCATGTAACATGAAGGAACCAGTGGCATTCGGTGTTGGTGATGTTTATCTTGGTCTTCTGCTCCTAAAGGTGATTTTTTTTAAAACAAACACAAGTATGACTTATATTTGAGAGACCTTAATAATATGTTTCTCACATATTATTAGAATTTAGCAACTATTAAATGGTTTCAATGGCATGGAGGGCATGTAAAGATGACCTGATGATCAGCAAACTATTTCTTGGTTTGTCACAAAATTGCAGGATAGAGGTTCAGAGTTAAAATGTGTTTTATGCCACCTTGTCACATCCTGGTCATTTTGCTGTCAAGGCTGTTAACGTCTGACGAACAGCTCATCTGACCTTTCCAACAGAGTGAAATTCTGATGAGCTTCAGCTCGGCAGAAAAGCAGGCCTGACCCATCAATGTCAACCGGCAAAACAGAAGTGACTCTAGTCTAGGTTTGACACCTTTGTTAACTAATTCTGGAATTTTCTTTTCCCCTACATTCTACTCAAGTAAAAGCTGGAATGAACAGACGTTTTGGACCTCTATAATCTTAAGCTTCTGAATAATATCAAATAAAGCCTCCTCTCTCACTCATCACAGAGAAGGTGCATTGAATGTTGGATTCTAAAGGCAGTGTAGGAGGCTTGTTTGCTTGTGTTTTTGTGGGAAGGCTGTCTCTTCAGATCATACCTAGACCCTAATGTTCTTCAAAGAAGCTGAGCTTATAAAGGTATCTGAATCTATGTCTGGTGAGGAAGTTGTGAGTCATATGACCAGTACAGTGTGGTTATTGATACTGAGTCTTAAGCTGGCACCTTCTCAGACATCACTCATAGTCAGTGCACGAATCATCAGCGGGGGTGACAAAAAGATTGGGTTTTGTTAATATTGTATTTGTCTTGAACTTCGGCTGAGGAGAGGTTATTCTTGTTGATAAGGGTAATAAGCACTCCAGAAAATGAAACATCTACCATGAAAAGGATGAAAAGCAGTATGCCTTTGTGAAATGTAACGATGCATCGTTCTACCAAGGGAAAAAAAGAGCGTGATGATTGCTTTGCTATGGCATGTACACATGACTTTAGTATGCATGAATGACGACAACCCATTAATTTATGATCAAAGTGAAAAAAATATATATATATTGCCAGAGTACACATATTCTATTATATACTTAGTACATGTCTCAATGTGAATTAATATGTATTCAAAATCATATTTTTTATTGTATGTCAGGGATTTATAATAAACAATGTAGAATCATGATGAACTTTAGTATTTTTGAAATAAAGATTTAAATCAATAATTGGCTTAAGATGACTAAGGGCTCATCCACACAAAGCCAGAGCTTTTCCTATCCTATAAACATTGCATGCTGTATACAAACCCAACACAAAAACAAGAAAAGCTAGTAAATTTAGAAAAGCTAATAGGCTCAGAAGTTCTGCAGCACGAACACAAGCATGTAGTCCACCATTGTTGTTGTTGTTGTTGCTGTTACGTGACATAGCAATGTCTGACTAGGGTCGAGATGTGGGGTGATGACGTCATCATTTCACAAAATATACGGATTGGCTGTACACATGAAAAACATAAAGGTGTCGTTTTCATATTTATCCACTCTGAGACCCGGTTTCACAAAATAGCAGTTTCAGGATCCCGAAATGTGGCGTCTGGGCGAAACGCTGTTATGATACAAATTTTTATGTATACAGCTAACATAAAAATCTCCATGTGTATGGGCCTAAGACAAGCTTTTTTTTTTTCCTTGATTAGCTTTTCAAAGTAAAAGTCAGGCTAGTGGGGCAGTAGGAGTGGGGTCAGGTTATCATTGTGTTGGTGGCAGCCCTGGTTTGTTTCAAGGGGACGTGGACATCAGTGGAAGGTCACCAGGTCTTCTGAAATTAGACCAACTACTTTCAATGGAGCTAAAGCCTGCATAAAATATTAATACATTTCACTAAAATGCATTTATGCTAATTAGCTCTTTCATGTCATTGTTACATTGTACAGTATTTACATTCTGCCTACTATAAGCACTTTATATTTGTTTGAATTTGTTAACTGAATGCATTGTTCCTCTCGGCCACTCACTGAACCAACCTAGGGCTTGTGGGGCTATACCGACAAGTCTCAGAAGTCTCAGTTGTCCAAGAAGGTTTCAGTTATTTCCACTCACATCAATGGCTAGTTGGCCATTAGCTGTAGCTTTTGCAGGGTGCTCAAGAACAACTTTCTGGCCTAGCCATCTGCCACAATCAACACAGTTGGCTTCTTTGGATGGAAAAGTCACTAAAGGTGCCAGAAAGTTTATAAATCTTGCGTTAAACTTACAAAGTTAAAGTTGGCAAAACTGATGAGGAAGCAAATAGTCCAATGTATATTCACATTTCATTTCATGTTTACACTAATTTCAGGCTGAGGAAATTTAGAACACCATCTGCACTTGCTTTAGCAATCAGACTTTAGTATGTTTGTATGTTTTAGTAACATTATATTTATTGCTCATTATAACATGATATTCATTATATTATACCATCTCTTTCATAGAAGAGATTGTAACATAAAGGCTGAGCGTGATCTCTCTCACTGTGATTCAACATGTTCAATCAGCCAGAAATCTGATTTGAATGGAGGTCGGCTTGGTGTGTTATGTCTTAATATCATTCGTGTAATAATAACTGGAGGTTCTTCATTTGCTAACAGTGTGAATCTGGGATGGTCATAGGAGGCCCATGATGATGACGCCTTCTCCTCAGTTTCAGAACCAGAGATGTCTCCAACTTTGTCATTCCCTGAAAGGTTCTTCCAGTAAACGCTATCATCACTCTATAAGCATGTTCATTGCCTTGAAGAAAAAAAAAAAGGAAAAAAAAAGGCAGTTTGATGGCCTCAACCAGATAGACTCCTAAGGTCATGGTAGCTTGTGTGCTCTTTTGTAGTCTTTATGAGTATTGAAGGCTGTCCTAAACATCCACTGTGAATGCTCCATTGCCACTCTCAGGCCCAAATCTGGACCCTAAGTAAATTAAAGTGAGAAATGTCCATTGCTATTCATCAAACATTTCCAAATGTGCTGTCTGGACATAGCTTCAGGTGCACCTCATCATATGCTTTCAGTAGAACTCTGCAGACCTGCACTTAGCCCACCTACTCAAAACATCAGCCTGGGCCCAAGATGACAACACTGCGTCAAACAACCCAGAAGGAGGCTCATCCTAAGACACATTTCTTAGAATTTGTATGAGGGTGATTGTCTGTCAATTTGATCCTAATGGCACTGTACCATTATCAGAAAAGCCTGCTCATGCAGCAATAACAGTTGTAAGTACATTTCATGTGTACATTTCTATTATAACTTAAGACATCCAAATAAATCTTAATGACAAGGTGTACAAGCAGTCCAATAATGCCCAGAGAATGTGGGTTTGTCAGTTTTGTCTAGCCAACAGTTAAAGGACTTTTCCAATGTTATATAAATCTATGAATGAAAAACTAAGACATCCCATAAACCATCAGGTTTTAGTTTTTCAAGTGTTTTAGATACCGAACTATGAAGATGGAAACAGGACAGAACAATCATGCCATTAACCATTTAAAATTGTCTGTAACAAAATATTCCTGACAAAATTTCAACACAAAGAAATTTAAGGATCAGGAATCAAACAAAGAACCAGGAGAACTAGCACATTCTTGTATCTGCCTTTCAGTATCAATGAGACTGTGAGCCTGAATGCCTTTCAACTGACCAGATGTTGAAGACGAGATCGGTTCATTCACTGTTCGCTGCTTTGAAACAGACACTTTAGTTGTGCCACTATTCACCTCAAAATAACAAGTTCACCTGTGGTCCCACATCAGATGTCTGATTGTGTTTATATAATTTCTGACAAACGGAATAAAAAAAAGAAAAAAAAGAAAGCAAAACATGTTTCGCATGGAGTGAATCAGGGCTTGCTAAAATGTAATTAAAAACGGATAAAAGTTCATTCTATCTATACGTGTAGCCTCAGGCGTTATTTTAGAAATAGGTCAGGCACTGTGTCAGTGCTTCTCTCCACAGAGTGAATAGAAGCAGATAACCCATAAAAACGCACAAGCCTACTCACAATCAGACTGCTGGCCTACATTCACACAGCACAGCCACCCTTCAGCTTTAACCCATGTTAGACGCGCCAACCCTGCCATCCTAGAGCCGTGCACTGGCATGAGACATCACCCGCCTCTACGGCTGACACCTAATGTCGTCCATCCAGTGTGGGATAAAAGCCCAGCCATTGAGAAATAAGATGAAAGCTCTTTCTCTGAGACCATTCTACACTGATTAGTGAAAAATCAGGTTGTTACAGTTTTGAGTCCTTTGTTTAAATTCCAGTCCTTAAAGCTACAGTCTGTGTGATTAAAGACCTAAATATTCAAAAGAGAGATGGTACATGAAAAGAAATCCATAAACAGTCGATTCCATATCTATATCTGACACATGCATTTCTTGACTTCTTGGTCCAAATTTAGCCTTAAAATCAAAGGTTTTCCATTTTTGGTTAATACGATTTTGTGCATCATTCTCTTGCCCAGTAACATTCAATTTGAACAAAGAAAAAAAAAGTAAAACACATCACAATTTGGTTCCTGGTAATATAATCATAAACCCCAATGTTCATTACGTCTGTCATGCATATTAACAAACCCTGTGGTGATTTCAGCTCATCTTCATGTCATTTCTCTGATTATTTATTCTTTAATTTCATGAGAGTATTAAATCAAATTGCATTACATCAACACTTGGCTGTCAGATGACGGTAATGAGCAGAAAGCTCTTGATAGGGCCTGTTTATGATGCTTATGTGCTGGTGGACAGGACTTCATTGGCTGGATGTCCCTCAGGGGTTCCCTGTCCAAAAATACACTGCCATAATCTCGGACTCTGAATTGTGTGGACTGCAGTGTTGTGACACTTTTGACACTTCCACAAGGAAGGTCACACACATACTCTAAAGTTGACAGGAAAAATAACGGCAAAGAGAAAACTGCATTTTGGTTCTTATTGTGAAATTCCTTTTCTGAAGATAGACATCATTTATTGCTTGGATGCAAAAAAAATAAATAAATAAATCTTGTGCCAAAATAATTTCATCCTCTCATCTTACATCCCTCTTTTTTTTACCTTTTTTACATCTTTTCTCTCAACATCAGCATCTTTACCCTACCATATACAAATTCAGAACACTGCTGTTACCTAAATGTCAAGTCATTTACACTTATGACACAAGGTTTGTTGCTTTCTGTTAAATATAAATGTGTGGTATATATGTTGTATGTTAATATATCCCTCTGCTGACGTGCTTGGCTGCCCTGCAAGCAGCCTTCTGTTTTCTCTCTCCCTCTTGTACAATTAAAACTGGCAAATGAAGAATGTCTCGTCAAGGTCAGGTGAGTTCCCCTATAAAATAAATGCCCTGAATTACGTCTGTTCAGAGGAAAAGATCTTCTAGCGGCCACTTCTTGTGCTCATTTCATCAGGTGCTTTTTTCTCTCCCACTTAACTTTGCTTAGCTCATCCAGGATGACACTCCTAGAGAGAATTATATTCCTAAACCAAAATGTATCTAGAAATGATTTAGTGTTTAATGAAGTGTTTAATTTCCACTACTACAAGTACTGCACAATTCTGCAGTGTGATTCAGAGCTAGTTGTGTTCAGTTCAAGACTCTGAATTAAACTTTGACTTAGTTCAAGATTTAAAGTTCTTGAAAAATGTTCTAAAAATGCATTTGGTGTAAATGATTGGGAAAAATAGTTCCAGAACCAAAGGCTGCTGCAGAAGTGGCTGCTCGAAGTTAAGCAAAATGTAAAATGATTTGCAGTGGCATAAAGGCATGTTACAAATTACAGGTGAAACATTAGTACAACTCCAAATAAATTTGACATACTTTTGATTTTGTGTTTGTTAGATTGTTTTTAAATTTCTATACCTGAGGAAGTAAACATAAATGAAGGTGAAGGAGAGGATGCTGTGGACCCCGTACAAGAAGAGTGTGATGATGATGCCTGCTGTGCCCGACTGCTCAGTCCGAAAGAAATGCCAGTACAGCTTAGCAGCATCTGCTAACGGTTCCTCTGCACTGTAGGACAGACGCTGACCAAACAAAACACGTTTCACAAATTCACAACTTTCTCACCTACATAAAACATAAATATACAAACATAATTTGTAGAAATTTAAAAACTCTGCCATGTTCAGTTCGGCCCATTTCAGTCACAAATTCCGCAATAAATGCAACCAAAGGTAGTTTGTCCCATAATTTGTTCCATTTAAATGTAAAAGCACAAAAGCATTAGGAACACTAAAACCATTTTAAATACATACGGAGTATTGTTATTCAGCATTATGTATAGTATAATATTTAACATTTCCAACCAAACATACACCTATAATCCTGAATAATCATTTCTCTCTACAGTCTGTCTATCCCATCCTTGCCCTCACATTCAGTTTTATTTGTAAAGTGACTTTGCTAAGATAATGTGAAACTTCTATTTACAGTGCAGAAGTGTCCACGTTATTTTAAGTGACTTACCCCCAGGACGGCATCCACAGCAAAGACCGCCAGAGGGTCCAGGAATGTCCACACCGCCGCAGCCATGATAAACTTTGACAGGAAGGAGGGCGGTGAGCCAAACGTTAGCTGACAGCCCCATCTGATCAGGAGCAGCAGTAGCGTAGCTGCATTCAAGGTCAGGGGGCCCAGCAGCACCAGCAGAACCTCCTCCAGGGTAGACAGCAGCGAACCCTGATAGACCAGATCCACCGTGTGCGCACTCAACCCAAATCTGCCCAGAGAGAGACATGATGAGTTGATTTAGCGGAACGTAAAAGATAATCAAATACAAAATAAATGAGAAATTTGCATATGACAATTATTGTGAACTAAAGTAATTCCAAATTACAGTATGCACTGTTGTTAGGCAGGATGTAAAGTAAACCTGAGTTATCTGTTTATGCATTTATAACAATAATGAAGTTGGAAAAAGGGAAGAAAAAAAATTAAATTAAAACATTGGTAAGGGCAGTTAAATACCCTTTTTAGGGGTGCTTCGATCACCCATCTGTCTAAAACTATAACTGAACAATCGGACAAGTGCTACTTCCTAAAGAAAGTTTATCATTTCACATATATTTAAGTCTTGTCAGGTCACATTCAAGTGATTCAAGCCATTCAAGCACAATATGGCATGAAAGAGATCGCAATGCTGTAATCTCAGACCGTGACAAATTGTTTCTGTGTGTGTCTCAGACAGTATGCAAATACCAAAAAGTTCTTAATGAATATCCATGTGAAAATATTGGATGTGTGTCAATATAAACAAATCTGTGCATTAGATCTTAAAGTAACAACAACCACATACTCTATACCTTCCGTTTCCTATGAAAATAATGTTAATCAAATAACAAAAGGAAAAGAGAGGATTACTCACTGCTCTCAACTAAACAACTTTTGTAGCTTTATTAGGTTATTTATTAGCTTTACATTATCTATTATCTGTGTATTTTCTTCATATAGTAATACAGTTTTCACAGGCCCTCTGTACAAGTACTACAGTATTTATTTAATTTATTTACTGCATTTGTATCATTGTCATTTATTTGTGCTATTGCTTGTTATTTGTTAACTAACGCTTGCTTACTTGTCTTCAATGTTTGAACTTTATATTAGCTAGGCTAGTATTAGTATTTGCTGTTAAACTGCAGTCAAGAACTGTGAAATTCCACTGGTATCCAAATTGTTGGTATTGTAATGTTACATAGGTCAAAAAATAATGAAAGCAATAACTGTACTTATTTATTTAGGCAGGGCTGTCAGTCAAACAGTAGCCTACATGTGTAGCAATTTGAACTTTACTACACACTGGTATCTATCTCTTATCATTATATCATTTATAAAATGTTTATATTGACTTGGTAGCAGTTTTAGTGGTATGCTACTTTTGACTTAATAGTAATATAGTGGTGCTGATTTATAAAGAGGCAATGGCATCATCTTGTTACACATTCTCACCAAGGGCTAAGCCCCCCTGAGGATGAAATCCTAGAACCGTCGCTGAACATTTGCACAAAACAGCAAAATGAAATATCTAAGAATTTATGCTGATGTGTAAGGTGTTTTTTTTTTTTTTTTTTTTTTTTTTTTTTTTTTTAACATAAACTTTCATGTCTAATCTACCATCATCTCTCTGCTCATTAATCCCTCTCTACCGTTACCTGAGAATCATTTGCACTCTTCATTTCACCTGTTCGGCCCATTTCTGCTGCACATGTTAACTACTCCATTTCCCAGCATTCTCTCAAGCATTTAAATCGTGTGAAACTTTCCAACACTCACTGTATGTTATATCTCTTTTTATTAAGGTTTAATTTTTAAGATAATATTTTTGATTGATAGTCAAATTTAAATTTGATTCAATGAAACTCAATTCAACTTTTGCTATACTTTATTCAGTCTGAGATTCAGTTTGATTTGACTCAATATTCAGCTTGATTACAATGCATTCAAGATTCAATTTCATTTGATTTACTTTTATTCTATATGTGACAGAATCAGATCTCTAATTGTATTCCATTGTCAAAACATTTTTTTTTTTTTCTTTCTGTTTTAGGATGCTGTAAATTACGTCAACAGATCTAGCCACCTAACACAACTCACTCCAACGTTTACAACAGGACCTGTGTTGGTAATGAAGAGTTTTTCCACATGCTTGTGGTGCAATAAAATCCACAGAACACATGTTGTTGTGTAGACGGGTGGGACTCATTTGGCACTGCAAGGTTGTGTGCTGATTTTGGAGTGTGTTTGTGTGTGTAGGAGTGGAGGGGGGTGGTATTTGTGAGAATGCTGGGGGTAATGAAATGTGCGTGGGGTAGAGTGAGAGAGAGACGCTAATGACTGCGGGGTGTGCAAGTGTGTGTGTGCTGTCAGTTTGCAGCTGATCTCTGACCGCTACTGTGGTCACCAGCCCTGTAGAGAAACGCTCGCAGCGGACAAATGGACAGACATGTGGAACATGTCATGAGCCTATGACCCCAGCTTTGTGTTTTCCACTTGTTTCTCCCTCATCTGTCCTTCTCTGCATTCCTCTTATCTTCTGTCAGTCGTTTTCTGCGATTTAATGAACGGATTTGTTTGGCAACAACACAACTTGGTGCGTAAGAATATTCACTGAATGACTCCTGGATGATAAATTAAATTAACACCACATGCAAAATAGAACCACGCTGTGGTATCACACGGGGTTTATGATGAAATGTTGTCCACACAATAAGAGAAGATAAATTCTTTCCAAATAATGCACACTTAAAGGCCCACACCCCCACATGTTAAAATCAACTGACTTTCCCCTCATGAAGTAGTTAAAGTTTAGACAAGTCTTGTAAAAGACTGTGCATGTGTGTGCGTTTGCTTGCATGCATATAAATGCACACACATGACATACGACAACAGCGCATGAATCACCTGCATGCATATTTGTGCGTATGAGTGTGTGTTTCCAGTGAATTATTGTAAGTAGACATTTGTAAAGGTCAGCATATCCTCTCCTGGAATAGTTCTGCATGTATTTGTGTGTTTGGAATAATGATGAGCTTGACACTGTGTGTTTGCGAATTATTGTTTTGTGAGGAGGGTCACGTATGTCTCACCTGTTGATGGGGATGTGTTGAGCCTGCAGGAAGAGCCACTGGCTGCAGTAATGAAGGTATAGACGGGGAAACCACATTAAGCTGAACAGGAGAATGGTCAGACTGATCTGAGACAGATGAGGACGTGGACGGCAGGACAAACCGAGCAGTGACGGGAGGAGACGCACTGCCAGACGTGTTCTCTCGCCTGTCCCACAGCACACAGCGGCAGACCTGTGCTGATTGTGATGCTGAGATCTGAAAAAAATAAAAATAAAAAAATACATGCGGGTGATTCTGTAAGCAGTGCAAAACAATAAATAAATAAAATAAATGCATAAATAGAGGTTTGCTTCCCCATTTCCCCACACAAGGATTTAATGTGCACACATTTAGATTAATGAATTTGAAAAACTAAATTCTTTCTTTTTAATTTAATACATCTGACTGAAAGAGTGTGATTGTTATTAATGGAGTATATACTATCTACAATCACTTCATTATCATATTTGGTCACCGTGCAATGAATATTACACAATTAAGACCAAAAACTTTTATGTTTGTCACTACTGCAATGCAATACAAAAATGCCAAATCTTCTTATATTGTAAGAAACATAAATTTTCTGTAAAGCTGCTTTGAAACAATATGTATTGTTAAAAGCGCTATACTAATAAACATGAATTGAACTGAATTATTTGAATGTTCATGTGGTTTTGGGGACAGTATTTCTTAAAAACACATCATAATACAGGTCTGTGGTTAGTTCATAAATCCTTGGCTATTTTTGTTAGTTGTGATTATGGACAATGTGCAGTGGTAATGATCCATTTCTGAAAGGAGAAAAAACTATAATATAACTATAACTATATTATTTAGATATCTAAATAAGAGAAGAAATCATTCCTTGTATGGAACTGTGCATGTAAAATATATTTTTAAGGTTTTTAAGGCTTTCACAATTTTGACCACATATACAGTATGTACACATACAAAAAGTGTAATATTTTGAAATAATACAGCTTGAAATAACTGTTGTCTATTTTATTAGATTTTAAAATGTAAATTATTCTGTGATGGCAAAGCTGAATTTTTTGCACACATTACTCCAGTCTTCAGGTCACACTGTCCTTCAGAAATCATTCTAATATGATGATTTGGTGCTCAATGTACTATTTTTATGAAATATTTGTGGAAAACAACACTTTTTTTTTTTTTCATGATTCTTTGATGAAGAGAAAGTTTAAAATAACTGCATGTAATTGGGTTATTTCTACATTTTCATGTATTAATTTATTTTGTCCAGTGCAACTTACGAATAAGGAATATAACAATCAATTCATCTTAAGGCAATAAACTGAGATGTGGTAGTAATACAAAGTTTCCGTGCAATATGCAAGCACAATTGCTAATATATGAAATATAACATCTACATCACTAAAAGATCCAAGCTACACAAAAATGCCTTTCTGTATATTCACGGCACACTAGACAGGGTTAATGTGTCAGGGACGCATCCCTGTCAAGCCGCATTATGCCACCGCGGCAAATAAATCCTGACTTGTATCCCCTTTTCTAATGAACGTATCAATGATATATGAACAGATGTATTTTTAGCCGCCTGCGCAGACTGGCTTTTCTAGACAGAATGTCTAATGCAATGTGAAATCTGTTATTGCCACAAAACTGATTTTTATTGCCATAGCTCCATCTCTTGAGGTTTGTTTTAAAGAAAGTGTGACATGAGAGCATGTACTTGAAATGTGAAACAAAAATGAGGAAGGTAATGTGTTGCATTCATCTGTGATGTTACTTTTAAAATTTGTGCTATTGCTGGCAGTCAGGGTTTGTGATTAGAACAAATCTCTAATTACACTTTGGCCTGTAACTCATCCCTCAATGTTTGTATTATGGACATGAGTGATAACACAGATTATGTGGCTGGTTGATATGTGCAATTTCCGTTTGTAAGCAATCAAATATGTTTAATGATACAACATGTGGGGAGGAGAATGCATACACACACACACGTTTGTTTCAAGTTTGCAACATAAGACAAATTATTTATTTTGAGATGTGTTTGTGATATTTTGAATGCAGTGCTTCATTTTGCAAGAGATGTTAGGCATTTTGCATTTTGTGTGTGCTATTCTTGGATTTGTGTGTAAAGTTTATAAAAAAAATAAAAGGGGGGAAGTTTTGAAAATGTGTTTAAGCAGTTGAAAAAAAAACTGTAAGATAAGAGCAGTGTTAAGTGTGGCATACAGAGGAGCAGGTCATCACGTGTTTTGGCAGCATGGACAGGCAGTAGGGTGGGATTGATTTATGGCCTGATGCCTGTAAGGCAAAGCCTGGGAACTATCTGTGCCTTCAGTTACAGATTCAAAATCTGGAGTCACTTAAAAGCTGGACGTCCCCTTTATTTGCAGAATTAAGTTATTTGCTGTCACTTTTTTTCTGATTTGGACTAAAGACATTGTTTTGTAAATGTGCCAGAGCCACTTTCTACCCCCTCCATCAGTGAACACATAGAGTCACAAGTGTTAAAGTAGGAGTAAAATGAAACCAGAGGCGATTATATATATATATATATATATATATATATATATATATATAGATATATATATATATATATATATATATATATATATATATATATAAATTGAAGGAAAAAAAGAAAAAAAAGAAGGAACCATATGCTGACTCTATAAGATAAACCATTTCATCCCAAATGTAGGGCATCATTACATGTATCCTTCACAGATAAAGCAATCTTATAATGAATTTTATTATTTTTGTTTGTTTTTTTTTGTGTTTGTATATATATGTGTGTTTTTTTTTTTTTTTTTTTATATATATATATATATATATATATATTGTATAATTTTTTTTTTTATAATTATTTGTAATATATTTTGTTTGAAATCCCAGTAATAATAATAATAATAATAATAATAATAATAATAATAATAATAATAATAATAATAAAACTATTATAAAATTTTATACAAAAAATAAATAAATAAACTGCTAGCATGACGGCACAGAGCTGATTCTTTTCATTCAGTGTTTGTATAAAGATCTATCCTGAAATTGCTTTGTATGAGTCTAATGTCTCTGTATTCTGAAGCATTGATACAGAAATGAACATGATCTTTCAGCCTAACAGAGACTCTTTATTTCACCCCAGGTGTACTTCAGTGGAGTGTTTGTGTCTGTATGTGTGATAGGTTGAAAATAGCTGTTTGTGGTGATTGATAGCATAATGTAAGATTTGGTACAGTCAAAGTGTATATCTTATTAACCTTTTCCACGGGGTTGAGTTTAACACAACTGATGGCAACCGGATAACGTTCACTTTACAGTGAGGAGTGCAGCTTTGATGTCAGATGAACTGAAGCAAATGCAGAATGCAAGCAGGCCTTTATTCTGAACGTTTGCAGTTATCATAGAGAAGAGAACAACAGTACAGACATGTAATAAGAACATCCATATCTCTATATGAACAACAAAATCTCACATGGCTACACATTTTCATATAGAACTACATGTACCTTTGAAACCGAGCTATATTCAGTGCATAATCACAAATGAAGGCTGGTTGTGATAAGTATGCCACAACAATCAGCTACTGATAAACATGGACTGCGGAAACAGCAAGCAAAATAATGTATGCCATAATAATTTGGTCACATCAGCTCAGGCCTCAGTGGCATCAGTTAGATTCACTGTAACTTGATGTTTTAGTGTGTCAACAACTGGATGTGATGTAACCAAATTTAAATCTTAAAATGCCCCCAGCACATAATAAATAGCCTAATAATCAATAATCATTGTGCTGTTTAAACCAACAGTCCCCAAATGCTGTTAAAAGCAACACTCTCTTTTCCCACAAAGCCACAGATCATTTCAACGCAATTTGGATATCATTCTCTTTGGCCGCTTGCATACTGTTTTCCACAAATATTTTACAATACAATGCAGATTTATATCTTGCCTTGTTTTTCCATAATTATCTTCACATCTCAAGCTTTTATAAGAAAGCCCATTTCCCCATTTCTGGCATGGCGAGATGCACATAAATGTGTTTCATTGAGAAAAAGGCAGCAAGAGGAGATTCGGGGTGTAGTAAAAGAGAATTACTGCTGCAGAATTAGAATACGGCTCATAATTAGAATAGGAATTTTGCCACTGCCAAATTATCAGAATTATTTGCAGCTGAGAGCAGAGGGGAGATGGGCGCTGGGGTACTTTAACCTAATCGAAAGCAGGAAAAAAAAAAAGTGTTCCACTTAATTAGCGGATCTCGTTTGACTAATAGCTAACCGCTCCTTTTTTTAATGCAGTGAAGTTCCTACATATGAGAAAAGTGCTCAAGTCTCTATAAAAACTGAAACATGGAGTATGCGAATGTTTCTCACACTGATTCACCCCTCCAGTGCTCTGGCTCTTGGGTCCAAACACACTTCCACACCCCATGTACGCAAGGAAGCCGAGTTCAAGCCAGCACAACATGTGTGTGTTTATAGCCCGGTTGCATCTGTCGGTAGGGAATCTCACATGGTAATGCCCAGACCCACTGAGTCTAATAAACACAGTGGAAACATGAAGTCTGTGAATGCACCTGGGACCCACTGAGAGCGATTATGAGCAGGTTATTCAGCACAACCTGGGCATAATGTTTCTTACTTTCATAGCACAAGTTCAGTGCTTCCTAGTGCTGCACTGGTGGATTTTAGCAGGAAATGAGTCATCGATTAATGTGATCTTGAACATCCGAACCACTGCAATAGGCAAATAAACAAACTAAAGCCTGCCCAGAACCAGAAAATGTCAGTTATTTAAACTTAAATTTGTCTATTTTGTTTATTCTTTGTTTATCAAATCTGATATTATGATCTTCTTATAAGTTTGATAATGATTAAGCTACTTTTGGAGCACATATTGTTTGTTATAGTAAAAGACTTATCTGATTTAACTGCTTGTGGTTTATGAAGGAATATAAAATACCTCATCTCCCCGGCTGCTGGTAGTTATGTTGTATATGCGTTATTTATGATGCTATCTTGAATTTACCATTCTCCAAAAATGTTTTACATTTCTTTATTATATGCAGGCACACAGTGTTTATACAATGCAAACATTCATTTATTCATTTTGATTAATTTTAAACTGTCATGCTAATCGGTTAACTAAAGCCACTCAAAGAAACCTCCACTCAACACTTAGAAAAGAAATGGTCTCTTATTCAAACATAGAACCAAGTGCCCTTGCACCCAAGAGCAGTCACCCAACAGAAGCCTCAACACAGATGCATAAGACAGGACAGGAAGGACATTCATAGGGACACCAGAATGCCACAAAAAAAAAAAAAAAAAAAGCTGCAGGTTTTGACCCACTATTCACTGAATAAATCTGTACAGACTGCTGTCGCTGCAAATCCTGCTCCATACTACCAAATCCAAACCCAGTGTGGCCCACAAGAACATCAGAAAACATGAGCAATTTCATCACCAGGATCATTTCACAGTTTGTTTTTGGAGGCTTACATCGTGCTAACAATTGCTGAATGTCATTGCAGTAGATAGCAAAATATCAAAACAAGTGTCATTTATTTTAAAGGAATATAACATACATTTCAGGCTAATTATTTCATTAAACAGGTTTAATAGGCTTGAAATGATAAAACAATACATCACTCTTCCAAATTTAAAAGGTATTCTGACACTTTACTGAAACAAAATTATTTATTAAAATGTATTATTATTTTTATAAAATTTATTATTGTAAGTATATTATTAATTTAATGAATTCATCATTTTCAGAATGTTTGTATTTAAAACCCTTATAACTACAGAATGTAGTCAGATTCTTGAGGTTGTGCATTTTCTTGTTTTATATTTCTTTAACTAAAGAGAAGTTAAAAGACATTATAATTTGTTACATACACACATCTAAATAAAGCTGGTCATGTAAATAACTTAGACTATCACTGGGAAAACAAATCCTAATTATAAATAGCCTAATTCTAGATAAAAATCAAGCATCGGCTAAGAGAAACTTCCACATTAAATCCACATTAGTCAATCATTAGTCATTCAAGTGTAAATGTTTAAATTTACTAACCACACTATGAGAAACTAAAGGACTGTACCACCTAAACTGGGCTCTCACAGAACTGACAGCACTATCAAATTTTGCATCATGGGTAATTCAAACTGTGATACAATCTTCTGTCAGTTAACTGCTTCATAGGGCCATAAGTTTATATTCATTTATTTACACAGGCAAGAAATACTACTTTAAAAATGTACTGCATGTTTTTGCTGGCACTAAATATATATTCACTAAAATGTCCCTCTTTTTGAATGCTCTGCTGTGCAGACGTGATTCAGATACATCTGTTTATTTCTGGCTACAATTTTAGGGAAAACAATTATATATTAATCTGAGTTGTCTAGTTGTTTATTAGTGCAGCAATCTCCTGAGACTTCCAGAACATGTTGTTGGAAGTTTAACACTGACTGTTCAGTCCATGGCTTTCTATTCAGATGGACACCTCATTCAAGTGCACTTGAAACTAGGGCTATGGGAAAATACATAACACAAACACACAATGATTCAGCCGCCCACCATACCACGACCGGTCAGCTGCTCTCAGGCCAACAGCTCGTCAGATTTGACAGTTCTGATTTTCACAAAGTCAGAGGGCATCTATACAAACCTGGTCATGAAGTAGGATATATATAAATATATATATATGTTTGTGTGTGCAGTGTTTTGATGGTTCCCAGGAGCCTCCTAGCACAGGAAAGGGCCCATCAGCCCCTGAGGTGACTCTACACACCTCCAGACAAAACTACCCACAGTATTACATCAGAGTTGATTGACCTGTGACTCGAAGACCGAGTAACGTGGGATGTGAAACTCCGGGCATGCTCTGCTTGCACATGGCTACCTCGGCACTCACAACAAACAGCGCCGTAAGATAATTACTGAGATCTACAATTAGCATAACAAAAAATGACTTTAGGTTGATTTTTGTGAAACCATTAAACCATCGAATTAAGTGTAAGTACACTGGTGACCATGTTTCTTTTGAAAAGTGCACTTGGTAAACATTTCTAATTAAAACTTTTACTTGAAAAAAAAAAAAAAATATATATATATATATATATATATATATATATATATATTATATATATATATATATATATATATATATATTATATATATATATATATATATAATATTTTACCTACAAATGATAAGTATTATTGTGATGTGTTGACTAAATAACATGTAAAGTGCTTGATTAGAATTTTGTAGTTTTATTCAACATTACGTTTAATGCAACTTCATCCCTACAGATGTGTAATTGCATATAAAATGTATACAATAAAGGAAATCTTGGTTTACCATAAATTGTTGTCAGTACATTCGGCAGTACCATATTTCAAAGACAATATAAGTAATTACGAATTAAAAAAGGTCAGCTAACTGTATATAATAATTTAAACTACAGAACATTTTCATTTATTAGCAATTAACCATCAGTAAAACAATTAAGCAAATTAAGTAAATTTAAATTAAATTAAATAAATTATAAAGTAAATTTGAAAACAAATAAATTCAGTTTGCACTCAAGTAAATTTTTATTTGTTTATAATATTTTTTTTAAGTTTAAAAGCTATATATATATACATATATATATATATATATATATATATATATATAATATATATATATATATATATATATATATATATATATATATATTATATATAATATGTACAATATGTACTCCTTATAAAAGTATGCTAAAGTGTACCTTTTTCAGAAGAGAACGCAGGAAAGAAAATTGCTTTGGTCAAATAGTATAAGAAATGAACAGCCGTATTCAGCTGCAGTGTAGACAATGATAGAAACCACGCAACTAACAAACTATTAAGACAGCAAAAAATTGGAACACACACGCACACACACAAAGGATCCATTGTGAAAGGGTGGAAAGGAGTTTCGTGAAAGGAGATGGGAATGATTGTACAGATTTTGGAAGCATTGCTCATCCTCAGGAGGAAACACAGACCCCTCATCTTTCTCTTTTTAGGACAGGAAAGTCACAGATATAATTGATATGAGATTTGGGGGGTATATTTCAGTGTAATTAGAGTCTTGATAATTGGGCTAATTAGATATAATTGTTGTGTGAGACTGAGTTTGATTAAAACAGGTTTCCCCAAAACGAGATAAGAGGGAAAATATTTAGTTGACAGGATGACATTGGCGCAACATAAATATGCAGAGTAATTAATGAACAAACACTTGCATACAGTGGAAATGACTGCAAAGTAAAACACACACATGCAGATAAAAATATTCACTGTCCCGCTCACTGAGACTGGAATCTTTGACAAGAATTATCTGCAGAGAAACTGCAGAACTATATCTCAAGGCAACATTCAAAGGAAATATTCAAAGGAAAAAACGAGACAGAAACTTCTGTCACAGTATAAATAAGTCATTAACAATAGCTGCCTCGCTGTAGGCAGAGCTCTTCTAAAGCAGCATCCCTACCAACATGAAACATCACAAGTGACCAATTTGATAAGATTGACAAAGGTAGCAACTTTACACAACATGTACTGTATAGTGCTCCTCACAAGAGACTTGAAAAGTAATTCCTGTAGACTTTGATATCTGCATGTTTCTAAGCTAATAACCTGTAATAAGTATAAAAACAATGCAAAGAAAAAAAAAACAATGTTTTTATTTAGAGTGAATTTTTTTTGTAGTGATTATTATAAATGTATTTATAATCATGATTTTTTTTTTATATTTGTCCACCATTTTTACATGATGCATTCTAGAATTTCTATCAGTGTGTTGAAAAAATTTGACTATGCCTTGGATTTTAGCCAGACACCATATGCGTATATTTTCTTGGTTAGCTTCCAACTAGCGTTTGAATTTTATTTTCTCTCCTGTATCTGAAAAAAAAGAAAAGAAAAAAAGACGACAAACAAAGTACCAGATCAAATAAGGTGGAAGGTCTTCAAACTCTTTTTGTCATACTTTCTCATTTTGAAATGAGTGCACACTTATCAATATTGGCGCTTTGCTGCATTTTGTTTGTTCTTTGAAATTGTAATGTATGGTTTAAGGTTATTACTCTGGCAAAGGTGTTTGATATGTAAATCTGGGAGAGGATCAAATGAGAGAAGGATAATAGAACTCAAAGAGAAAGAACAAGAGCAGCTCTGCCCATTCAGATAAACAGCTCTTTGAGCGATACCCAGAATCCCCTGCTCCCAGTTCAGTGAATACCACAAGCCTTGAGACACGCGTTTTTGTCTGAGCTGTGTTTTTGTCTGAGGCGCTTTTGACTTTTACACTGTTTCTACATCATGTGAGCGTTATACTGTGGATCCAAAAAAAAAAAAAAAAATTCCCATTAAGAATAAACAACACTGTCTACACTGGAAGCGTATACAGAGCTGAAGAGCTTCTTTATTTTTATTTGAATAAAGTGTATTTATAAATGCCATATATGTGATATGACGGCTATAAATTTAATGCACTTATCAAATTCAACTTATGGTGTTTCTAAACTGGTTTACAAATGTAATCGTCTGCTTCTTCCCATTTACAGGTGTGTGTAAGCATACACATTTTTCATTAAAAGTAAAATGAAAATGGAAGTTAAGGAACAATGTAAAAAGAAAAACAAATCAATATTTAAAATCCTATATTGTAGCTTCTTAAAATGAAATACCCTTTTTGGCTATCATAGCAAACTCTAGCCATTGTATTAGATTACATCATGAGGTGCATCCTGGGATCCTTTTTAAATAGTACTGAAGGAATGCCCTTTGTGTACACTTGACCTTCTTCATTCTTTCCATTTTTTTTCTTTAATTACAATTTATTTTTTTTTAAAGGAATTTCATACACATGCACAATTTGTAACATTTATAACACAAGCACCACTGCACAATAGACACTACACATGCATTACCCTCCAGGGCAAGTCTCTGCCAGTGTGGCAAATATATTAACCAACAAGCTAATCAAGTAATACTTTACATATATAGTAAAACTAATGTACAGTTTACTTAGTAATACAGCAGGCTCAGCCCTGTTTATTTGAAGTTTGTTTGTTCGGCACACATTGTACTTTCAGAGGTCATACAAGCGGATACGGATTTTCCATGCAAACAAATGGGACAGCAGTTATCAATAAACTCTTGGCTGTGAACTGTCAACACCTCTGCCTGAGCCGCACGCATTTCACATCAGGAAAAAAAAAAGAGAAAAAAATCAAATGCAACATCAGAGTCTCTGCTGATTCTCTAGATGGCAGTAATATGCCTCACTCATTCATATATCAAACCGTGCATGAAGACAGCGTAGCATCACGTGAGAGAGGGTGGTTATGTCCGATCTATCACGTTCAAGTAAATTGAGATAATTCTTCAAATTCAGTTTTGACTAATCGTGCAAAATGAAACTTCTTCAATCTGTTTCATGTTCAAACATTTATAGCATGTCCTGGAAAGAAAAGATGGGCTTGAGCAACGTTCTGGTAGATTCTTCTTTATAACGACAGCAGTGATTCTTTGCTATGAAAACTGCAGATAAATGCCAGATAAATTTAAAACAGGATGTTTTAAGTAATGCAAATATTATTTTATAATACTTTACTGTAGAATGAAAGTCTGGGCAGTCTTGGACAAGGCCAAAATGGAGAAATTATAGAAGATTGTAACCATATAAAAATGAGCAAAGAAGCTGTTAGAGAGAATAAAAAGCTTAAATCTATTAAAACCCTCAATTATAATTGCACTACTTAAAGCATTTATTGTTTTAAACCAAAAGTCATAAAAAATCATGCACATTATTTGAATAAAATTAGCAATTAATTGACAACTTGGTTATTTTAAAATCATCCTGGGGGACAGGGAAGTTCACCTCATTGAAGAATCACCCATGTACACACACATACACTAATAATACACCCTTATGATGGTGTAACTGAGTTTGCATCCAGTGAAAGGAATCAAAGAGCTTTCTCTAAAGTCAATATGTTCTCTGCAGGATTGGTCGTGTGAGAACCATGAGAATATTATAACATGTGATTTGCATTTCAAAACAATATTAACAAACAAAGAAACAGTCAATTGAATTGTATTTCAGATGGCTTACATGAAAGACAGTGGAGCTAAAACTCTGCCCGTCGATGTTTAGCTTTACGTTTTGAAGTCCTTTATCCTGCTTTGGGTTAGTAGTTGTGCTGCAGCCCTCTCTTCTCTGATGTGTGGCCTGAGTTTCATTTGATTTCCTCTCATACTTACAGCAGCACAGCTTCTGATCTTGTTTAATACTAGTCCAGCGGCAACAAATTACCAATTTTCAAAAATGAGCAGAGGTAGGCAGCTCTAAATCCTATAAAATGAGTCGCTCTTTCTTTCTTCTCAGAGAAATATACAGTGTTGGCAATAATTCGGGCAAAATCAAAATAAAAACACACACCTCAATTTTTTCCCTCTGTGGATTTAGGCGAGCAGCTTTCATCGCAGGCACGTGCAGTGAAATTTAGGTAAGTGTTTTGTGAAATGCAATTTGACGAGGCCGTTTATAAGATTTGTTCAGTGCTGCTGTTTGTGTCGGTGTGTTTTCACTCCTGTTTTCTCATTAATATCAAATGCTGTAAGCCACAATAAAACGCAGAAAACACTCATTCGTAGGCCTGCTTGTGCACTTTGCATCACTAGAGAAAAAGCAATTATCCACAGCGCAAGGTTTTATGTGTTGCCGATGTTAACGTTATCTTGATCCCTTCAATAAAAACACACATTGAATCTGACAATAAAGCGACATTCATATTGTGGACAGCGACATTCATATTCAGCCTCAAATAAATCATGCAAGTTGATGTGTGTTAATATATGCACTGAGAAAAAGATGCAGTATTATAGGGTCACAACACAACAATAACAATTTTCAAAAAAAAATATTGGAAAATTAGGTGGTGTGATTTATATATAATCTTAGTATAAAAGATGATACATTCAAAAGATTGGTGTGTGAGTGGGTGTGTTATATGAAGGCCTTTAATGTTTATCCACAAACTGCCACACAATATTCAGTATAGCGTACTTTGCTCTGTGCTGTAGTCAGTATACACAAATTATGCTTATGCACACAGTTCGTCAGTGACCTAATACATTCCCCAAAACATGATACTTTTCAGTGTGACAAGATGGAAAACAACTTTAATATACTTTTTTCTCTCTCTCTTTTTAAATGGTAACTTCATGCCAGTGAATTAAACACATAACGCAATCAGTTCATGTGACAACAAAGATATTTCTGCTAATAATGTTTATCATGGCATAATGCCTGCGGTTCTGCATGTGCAGTATGCAGTAAGTATGCTTGGATTCATTCTGAACATAACCATATATACCCATAGACATGAAACTAGCCTTGAGAAATGACACTTACCTCACAGAGAAGGTGAACTGGTCTAGCTGATCTTTAGGGAGAGGTTTGAGCGCCTCACTGTTTCTCTCGATTATCTTCTTCTGCCTGCCGCTCTGATCGGAGAGACACATGTGCATGTCGTTTGTAATCATAGCAGGAAACAGTTGCAATGATTTGTCTTGGGAATACAATGACAGCAGCACACTTCATCCTGACATCATCTCTCAAACACACACACACACACACACACACACACACACACACACACACACACACACACACATACACACAAACCAGTACAGGAAACGAATGACATTCACATTACATACAACATCTAATCAAAGTTGTCAGAAAAACATAGATGGGATGAAATTAAAAGAAAGGCAGTCACAAAAAAAAAAAAAAAAAAAAAAAAAAAAAATGTATATGTTTAAAACAATACACTTGGCATACTCAAACTACTGAATTCAGCCCTATAACATCCTTATGAGACAAGAATCTATATAAAAAACACCAGAAGTGTGTTTCCAACTCAAAGGATATTCCAAAAGAGAGGCATCATATTAATGCTGTCTCTAGATATATTATTTATTCATTATGAAAGATGATGAATATAAACAGTAGTTCATTCAATGCTGAACAATACCAGCAAAACAGTTAAGTACAATTAAACAGTCTATATTATCCAATAATTATGCGCTTTATTTTCTTTGTGTATTTTTTGCTTTTTAGACTATGATATTGATAACTTAGCACCATGTTAACAACAAAATTATTCACCCGAGTTGAGTCTCCCATGGTAAAGTGTACAGTTTTCCTAATTTATGTCATTTATGAGGTTCCTTTTGACTTAAAATGTAGGTAGCTCTCTAGGTTGTTGAACAGAGCTTAGACTTTGGAAGACAGTTCATATCATTTATATGTCATTTATGAAGGGCTGCCCTACAGTCACAAGAATTACTGCATGCAATGAAATCAAAGCAATATATTCAAAGAATAAATGTGAAATATGAACTGGCAACAAACACAGAGTTTTTCTTCTGTAAAAAAAAATAAAAAATACAAATGAAAAAAAAAAAAAAAAATATATATATATATATATATATATATATATACATATATCTATATCTGACAACATATTCTGCCACTGAACCTCTTTAGAATGGCCTGTTGGAAACCTAGGGATGATAGTATGAAAGCGGCTTGTATTTTTATTTTTTTTTTTTTTTTTTACGTCATATAAAATCTTACCACTATTTGACAAATATGAGCAAAATCGGTGTCCGGTGTTTCTGTGAGTCAGGGGAACTAGCCAATCAGAAACTCTCTGCCTGTCAATCATTTTGCACATACTGTATGCTTTGAAGGGTGTTTTGAGGAACATGTGGTTGGGATTAGAAAAATAGCAGAAGTTAGCCAAACGGCTGAAATCACTTAAAGCACAGGAGAGTCATACGCAATAAAAAGGAAATTCAGTGATTTCAAACAATTGTTCTAATCTAGTCCATTCTTTTAACAGCATGAGTCAGCCATGGACATTTTGGACCCAGTTATCCATTAAAACACCAGTCGTGGTGGAAACCAATCAGAATCATTATCTGCAGAATTAGCCTATATATAATGAACCACATTCAAGCCTTTTAAATCAACAATAAAATCAACACCACTCAATGCATTTCAACCTAAAACTGAGTCAGCAGGTTAATAAACTCTTTACTGAAACTTCCAGCACCAGGGCCCAGAGCTGTAACCACCACAGACATTGAAGGGGACAATAATTAGAAATGGCCAAACTGTTTCCTCCAATAATTAGAAATATTTTAAATTCTCGCATTGCTCTGCTGCACTCCATTATGTAGTGCTCTGTCTGTTGTTAGTATGACAAAAAGATTTAAAAGTTGGCTGGCTTGCCTCAGGAGTCTCACAATGCTTGTCAATGGCGAAGCAACTGAGATGGCCAATCAAATTAAAATAGGTGGAGTTAACTGTTTACATAATCAGAACACAAATCCCAGCATCAGTTTTATTGATGAAGGACAGACAGGTAAGAGAAAAGCATTTAACATTTGACAATTGTTTTATGATAGACCAACATGACTGACAAAATGATAAACAATAATATCCAGCAATGCAAACTACTCATTTTTTTTTTCTCAAAAATGGTAATTTAGCTATCATATATGTGATTCATGTAATTCCTAACTGAATGTGATGAGACAAGAAGCGCTTTACGTTTTCAACATATAAGGCATACAAATAAGAGCTGAAGTGTGCATGTTTTCAAATATTATTTTGTAAATAGTTTTTAAATGATTACTTTCCCAACTAGAATTACACATCATTTTTATTTTAAAATACTCTCCCAGTAGTCAAGTCAAGGCCAAATACTGTTTACTGCTCAGTTTAATGTAAGGATGACATTTAGTTTTTTTTTTTATAAAATTTTATGGTGGTCTGCCAGAGGTCTAACATTGGCATTGGCAGAATTATTTTTTTAAGAGAGGTAAGTAGATAAGTATTTGATGTTTAAAAGTTAAATGACAGACAATTAAATCCAGTGATGCAATGTATTCATGCAATTGCTTTTTGAATTGAAAATAGGCTTTATCTTTATCTATTATTCACGTAATGCATTTCTTACCTACGGTATACTCATATTCTATGTTTCCCGTTTTCACAGGACTGGACCAAATTTTTCTTGAAGACCCCCTCCTCCACACACTATAAGTATAGTAACACAGCAGTAGTTTTGCAATATAATAATTATTCACAGTTCCTCTAAAATACTGTAGCTTTGCAGACACGGAAACAGAGGTAGATAGAACTAGCCAGACATCCCCTCATAATGAACCACATTCAAGCCTTTTAAACCAACAATAAAATCAAAACCACCAAGAAAATTTGACTCAGGACGAGGGGTAGATAGAACAAAACAAGGCAAAAATGGGGGTCTAATTCTGACCCTGCATAGCTCAAGCATACAGTAGTGTATTAGAGCAGTCCTGTCATAATTGGAGTCATTTTGAGCTTTGGTGCTGATATTGTTTGTTACTCTGGCATTCAGTCTGATGCACTACGCCCTTGGGTGGGCTCAGACGCGCTGCTGCAGCACAGATACTGCCTGCATCTACATGTCAATGAGTTCCCCCATATGAAAGAGCACTGTCACCAATCCAGAAATGAAAAACACATTGGATCACAAACAGCAAACTACAGAGAAGAACAACACAACAGAGAAGAACATTATAGCTAGACAAGAAGTAAAAGAAGGATGAGAAAAAAAAAAGAAAAAGAAAAATAAAACAGGATATATATGTTGAATTTTAAGGCTGGCTTCTAGGTTTAGGCAAGGTATGACATTGTTAATGTCATCACTAGAATACTGCTGAACAAAAGCTGATAACAGGAGAAGCCAGAAAATAGGCAGGAATATAAATATACCATAACATGTTAAATATGTTTCAGAAAAAGTATTAAAGCAATATGTTCTTCAAATTGAATAGTTTTTTTTTTTTCTTCAGTTGTGTATCAGAGTTTTAATTTTAAGATCATCCCCTTAAATTTTTAATTGATTTGAAGAGTTCACTTGAAAAGATGATATCGTCATTATGAGAAAGTTAGTTATATATCATAGAATAGTTATTTTAAAGAGAGAAGTATAAAAATGGTAAAAGTATGTTGAAGCATGGCCTAAAGACAAAAAAAAAAAAAAATACATTAATAATATTTTATGTAATATAAATCTAAATACAAGTTTAGACATGTATACAATAGAACGACCTATTAGCTTTCCCTGAAAATCATGACGTCTGCATTACAACTTATTTCAATAAACAAATTTAATTGTTGATAGAGATGTAATATGGATAATAATGATAATTTCTAATACAATGTGCACAATTCCATTCCTGTGATTAATCTGCAGATGCATTTAAACTGCTGCGAGCTTGCATGTTCCTGGCATCCCATGACAACAGTAACAACAAAGAAAAAAGTGGCATGAGAGAACACACAATGCACAGTTGTGCAACATAAGACAGCAGCACCAGATCAGCACAGAGAAGTCGTTTTGCAATTACCACTTCAAAGTGTGGCAGGTAACGTCGCAGCTTTGATTCATTTAGCTTAAGTCCTGTGGAGCGCAGGAAAAGGCGTGTTGAGAGCGGTTAGAGAGAGAGAGAGCACCGGGCTGGCACTGCTGCTTTCACAGAATCGGAGCTGTTTTAGCTTGTCGGGCACATCAAAACTAGCTTTGAAGACTGAAAAATACCTGTTAGTGTGAAATGTATTTTGACAAATCTCAGATAATAAGGGGAGTGGGGAGGCAAAAGGGAGGAGCAGCAGGGGCGTCATGCACCTTTTTTTTTTTTTTTGTAAAGGGGACACCAGTGGCGGTCCTGGCTCACTTGGTGCCTTGGGCTAATTAAGACATGACTAAAGAAATAAACATGTCCCCTAATTAAATAAAAACTATGTGTGTGTGTGAATCAAATTAAAATGAAACAAATACTTGCTAGTACACTTGATAGTAAAGTTTTTTTTCAGTCATATGAGTTTCATGAGATTCTATGCAAACAGAATGTTTTTCCACACTATGCATACCATGCCAAAAATAGCATGATAGTACAGTAGAATGTTTAATAATTCATACACTTTTTACCTACTTATTATTACAAAATAATATTACCTGCTTTCTTTTTTACCTGCAATCTTTAAAGCTTGCAAGCTTTTAATCTTCCAAAGGTTTGAATGGGCATGGTGCCTCTGAGGAGAAGTGAGAGAGAGGGCCCATGTTCAAGGTCAGAATGTTTCCTCATTCAAGTTACCTTGCTATGAATTTCGGCCTTGGATTTCTCAGCGATGTGGCGGTTTGTCTGGTTGCTGGGCTCAGAGGCTGACACAGCTCCACTGGGGCTCTTACCTGCAATGACATTACAAATGAACCTTTGTTCTTGTAAGGCAGAAAATAACTCATGATCAGTGATTTATGGTTTAATTAATTAAATGAGTATTGCATAATCTCTAACTTCCCAGAAGAAGCACAAAAACAGAAACGTTGGTATAGTTCACCTTTAACGTAAGGTAAAATAAAAATAAATTTAATATAATAAAATAAATAAATTAAGTAATTTGACAATTTCAGCATCTTTTAAAAGAAATTAAATAAGTGAAAATGAAATTATATAAATGATATATTATACATATAAAGCACAACTAATGAGAACGGTAGATGCCTGTAGACTTTCAACAACAATGAAATGTACAGCTAAAGCAAAAGTGATGAAACTTTCTCTTCACATTTATTCTGTTCTTTCTCTCCCTCACACACATCATCAACATCTCTGAGCCCAACCTCTCCTTTTTTTCATTGCTCTAATGCACACAATTAGACATGATGAAAAATCGAAAAAAAATTAAATTTAGTTGTAATACATTTTGCCATTCTTCCTTCCTTTGGAAAATTACTTTTGAAGTGTTTTCTCTCGCTCTCCGTCTGTAATTTAAATGGTAAGCTGCCAGATGTGTGTCTCATGCTTGAAGTGCAGGAGCTTTGCATTATTTAGCATATTAACATTCACAGAATTTAAAAAGAGGGTTCCTGCATTGCCTGGAGCTTCCAATTAAGTAAACCTTAGCTTGATACATGTAAAAATTTTACCATGAGAAACTTTTTTCATTGCGTTTTTCTCTTCGCCTCAGCCAGTCACATCTATATAATAAATATGGAAACTTCCCAGATGATATAATTTTTCTCTTGCTGCGGGATTAAATATATCAGTAATAATAACTTTTAAATATAGGCAACGTATCAGGAAGGCTTCAGAAGACTCAAATAGGTTTTAATAGCAGAGCTGGTATGTCCTCAGTGCTGTTTTTGAACTGATATTACATTTAATCTGAACGCAGATGTAGGTTTTAATTACAAGTTATACTAGTAAACATTTGAGATGCCTACAGGTGAAAGCATTATATCTGCCCTATCTTAACATAAATATGGGTGGTTATTTCATTATAATGAATGCATAATGACGTTCAATAGCACGGCTTACCTCTGATCTTTTCAGTGTAGTGACAAGCCTTAAGAAATACCATAGACAACGGAAACAAATTACAGACATTTTCTACTGCTGGAGCATTGAAAAAGTCGAAAAGTGTTGGAGGGGAAATTTGTCTTCTACAGAAGATATGTCAGTCTGGTTTCTCTTGGAAGAGACACAGTTAATGACCCACGAAACCATATGGAGTTATATGTAAAAAAAAGGTTTATTCAAAACCTTCACATTATGAGACCGGCCCCAATGACTCTCTGCCATTCAATATTGGTGTGTTTGGTTCATAATAGTTTTGTAATCATTTCTTCACATGGTTGCTTCCAACAGTTTGTTCCAGTTTTGTATCAGGGGAGTTAATAGCCTATTTTCTTTTCAGTGTTTAAACTTCCTGCACTATATTATTATTTTGTCCAACATGTTGCTCATTAAAGAGTCCGGACGGTAGCGATGCATTAATTAGCTTCAACAATGGCGTTACATCTTCAAGGTAAAAGGTAACCAATGCGAAGAATGACAAGTTTAGCACATTACAGCAATGTAATTTTCAGGTTAAATATAAAAAAAAAGCAACAATTTGCCATCAAACAGGATTTTTATTTATTTATTTTTCCAACAATGATACTTTCGACATGCATCATCAGAATTAAAAAGATACTGACACAGTAATAAAGACATTAGCCTTACATAAACTAAAGACCCCTGTCTTTGGCATGCAAAGTGCATATATTTTTATCTAAGCTTTAGCCTGTTCCAATCTACGGCCTGCAGCGATGTGGAGCAAAAGCCTGCCCTCCACCTCTGTTCTGTGTCCAGAGACTGTAATCCCTGTCAGCAGAGCATTCTGCCTGCCTTTGCGCCACGATCATGCATGTTTTAATGGGCCAGCCAACACAACTTTGCAACTTTGCCTTTAATTATCCTTCCTCCAGCCTGATGCTCAGATGGTGTCGGGTCTGAATTAGTGCAGCGCTGACAGCTGTAGGCTATGTCCATGAACTTGGAGTGCTGCAGCCACAACCCACGTTCTCCCAGGGTGAACAAGAGAGGCTTGTTATCCTCTGCTTACCATGAACGCACAGAGCAGGAACCGGGCCTGAAGGGTTGGGTGACCGACGGGGACCTGTGCGCTCACCTAGGTTTCTAATTGCCCTGGTGTCGGTTCCAGAGTTGCCAAAGGTCAGTGAATTATTGATTACCCATGAGCATAATCCATGACTCATAATTACCCGATGTAATAGGAATAATCAAAACAAAGGGAAATAGAGAGGAAGTAGAGAACTTTTTTTTTTTTAAATAAATTATTAACTATACCATTTTTAATACCATTTTTTTTAAATAAGTTTTTAAAAAAATTATTGCTCTAACAAGGAGCAACTTTTGGTCGATTTAATATTTTTGAGCAAAAGTGTGTGTGTGTGTGTGTGTGTGTGTGTGTGTGTGTGTGTGTGTGTGTGTGTGTGTGTGTGTGTGTGTGTGTGTGTGTGTGTGTGTGTGTGCGCGCTTATATACGTGTGTGTGTGCGTGTGTTTATTTATATATAATACCAAATTATACACAAGTTAATGTAATGTACTACATAATTTAGAACTATGAATTCATCATCATCATCATATAATTTATTCAAAAATAAAGTTCTAATTATTATAGAGTATTTTATATCACATGACATTATATTATACGTCAATCATTATATGTTTATAATACAGAGACTTACAGAGGCATTATTTTACGGTCATTTCTAGGTTCCATGACATGAATCGTGAGCTTTTTAAAATATTTGAAACTTAGCAAGTATATACACATTTACAGTGATATCATGTTTAAAAATCTGCATTATGCAAGGCTTGTCACTTCAGAACAGTTTGTTTTTCTTTACATAAGCTAAGCAGCCTTTGGGAATGTCTGTCCGACTCCATCACCCTCACCACATGAGGCTACGTTTTCACATCAACTAAAAGCCGAGTTTGATGTAAGCAAGGTTAATTCATCCATTTAAAGATGGGCAGTGGTAAATTAATTGGGGTAAAAATGCAGTGTGATTTAGTGAGTATGATCCTGTATTAGGGTTATCTGCACTGACCTGGACTGGCCCCTCAGGGACAATGATATAAAAGAGCACGGCTGTGTTCCAGAAACACTCTAAGAGCAAATCTTGTAAATTGTCATAGCGCTGAAGGGCCGAGTGTACTATGATGCATTTACTTAAGGGGCAGAATGCAATCAAACACAGCTTCCAAAAGCCCCACTGCATGCAGTTACAGATCCACTAAGGGTGATCAAAGCAGAAAGGTCTAATTTAATTAGTCATTTGAATTCAAACAGACCTAGTGTAACTGGATCGTTCACTTAATGTGAAAGGTCAGTTAACTCATAATGCCTGCAGCTACGTCATATGTTGCAATGAACATAGAAATAAGGGAAAATAATATTAGCTGTCAGTGCTCCTATTTGACGGCTGAGCATTACAATAATACCCAAGAATGACAAGTAATGTACCTGTATTCTCAGCTGATTTTCGAAAAGAAAAAAAGACTGGAATTCACTAAGATACAGCTATATAGTGTGTTATTAATAATAATAATAAAAAAAATAATAATAATAATAATAAAAAAACAAATTCTTAAAATAAATTTTGGGGAAGGTGCATACTAAAGACAAGCTAAAAAAATAATAATTGTAAACATATAACTATCAAACAATATTATATAATTAAATTATATAAATAAGTATTAGCCAGAAAGAAAAAAAACTTAGCCTGTGGAGCCAAAGTTGGATGTTCTCTATTTGCAGTTTTTCCTCACTGAATTTGATTTTCATTTCAGAGTAATGTGAGGTTGTCAGTCCAATCCCGCTCTCTCGCTTGATGGGAATCCTCCATCTGAATATCATAAGAGTGTGGAGCAGTAATGCAACCTGAACTGATCCTTATGCTAACGTCATCTCTGCTCAGCGGTTTGACGCTCTGATGTCCAGTGAGGGACACCTTTTGATCACTTATTCGAGTCAGATTGAGTTTTCCTCTGTTTGTCCAATACCTGTTTCTTTTTGATCCTATTCTTTCCTTCCTCCACCCTTTTTTTTTTTTTTTTGGCATGTATAGTAAGCAGAACACAACTCTCCCAGAGTGCCATAGCATGGGGACACTTCCCATGTGGGGTGTTAGGAGCACAGTGGGAGGTCAAAGTTCACGGCAGAGAGGAAGTGACAAGCTGTGAAATGTAAAAGACCAATTTCTTCCACATGTTGCGGCACTCTGAGAACAGCGCCGAGCTGTCAGCTAGCATCACGCTTAAAATGGGACAGGTTGCTACCCAGCAGACCTGTCACAACTCATTTGTAATTAAAAAGCCTATGTGATGTTTAAAGCTGAGCACCCCAGAAACTTTTTTTCTGGTTCTGCTCTGTTAAATAAAGATGAGTACTGCCAAAAAAAAAAAAAAAAAAAAAGAACAATGGTCTTTGCACTAGATCAATACCAAATGAGACTGCATTGGCGTCAAGATGTTCTGTGACCCATGTGAGGACAGAACGCTCGGAGACAGGAAGGTTTGCCTGGGAGACGCACACTTATTGAAGTAAAAACTGCTCTACACATGGACATGAGTGAAAGGAAACTGCTTATTTGCCTCTTTCCTGTCCAAACTAATCTTTATGCAGTGGGAGTGCTGGATATTTAAGAGCATAAATTACACAACTGCTTATAAAAACCAGACTTTTTTTCTTCTTCTTCTTAAGAAAATAAGAAATAGAATGCTTCCCTGTAAAAAACTCGCCAGTGTAATTCTTGGCTGTGGGAGGTTGCCAGAGCATTGCAGTTTCTAAGGTGTCCTGTGTGGTTTTTAGCATATTTCTGTTTGGATATGGTGTTGTAGGTAACAGGTAAACTAATAGAGTTGCGTAAACTGGTACATGAGAACACAAAAAGTAACAAATCAAATAATTTAAACGCACTGTAATCACTTTAGATTAAATAATCTTCCAAATATAAATGTTTGCCAGAGCACTGCCTTGCAGTTGCTAATGAGTTCTGGTTTGTTGCTAGTGTGTTCTGTGCATTTTTTTTTTTTTTTACTCTTTGCTATGCAGTTTCCAAAGTGCTGTAGGTGGTTGCCAGGACGTTCCTAAATTCTGTACTAACTCAGTATTCTGAGTGGTTTTCAGGGGCTTACTTTGCAGTTGTCCATTTGTTGGTGGTTTTTCAGTGATCCTGTGTAATTGCTAAGGTGTTCTGGGTGGTTGCTAGGCCATGAAGAGAGTTAATCTTAAAAAAGTACCCACCTTCAAGTCTTGATAACTCTAGATTTTTAAATGTGGTTCAGATACCAACTTCAGTGTAATGGGATATATTTGTGTTCAAATGCTTATAAAAGTAATTGCATGACTCTCCTCATCACACAATTTGAGGTATCATTCATGGCTGAAAAAGTTTAATACTTCAAGCTAGTTGTTTGAAAATGTGGGAGCTTATGACCAAAGTACTGAAACACCATCAAAAGACTGAGGCATATACATGCTGTCTAAATCATTTATAAACAAAATAAGCCAACAAAGATGGCATCATTTAAAGACATTACGCAGACAACAACACAAGCAAAAGGGCCAAAGTGACGTAACGTGAAAACAATGCCTGACTTGCTTCATTTGTTTCAATGTGACTATGAAGATTTTCAATACAGTGCTCAGCACACAAACATATGCCACGTGTTTTGAAAGCTATAATCTCTATGTGTACCATTCCAAACTCGTATGCTATTCCCTAAACAACTGGCAAACAATGAACACACTAAAAAAAAAAGCTAATGGAGGCACACACAAGCCCTATTAGTGATCTCGCTATCACCCCATCCCACTTAACGTTGACTGCTCACGGTTCGACACAACAATGTGAGCTGGCTTCTGCTTGAGAGAGTTGTGATTAGAGGAAATATGTTCCATTTGATAACTCATCAATGGATGATGATAATGATGATAGCATTCAGTGAGAAATGTCAATCATGTGTAAAGCTGAACGTCTTATGTTAGTGAGCTTCATTTACAGTGCAAACAATTTTGGCCTAAATGGTACTTATTGTGCTGCACGAATTGGACGTGCTTTAGTCTGATCGAAGAAGGTTCATTTTCTCTGCATGAATGCCCCACCAGATTCTAACTGGCAGCTGCCATTCTGCCTCTGTGTGGGAGTTTGTGGCGGGCCGTGACATTCGCTGGCATTTCTTCCTTTCGTAGGGGGTGCAGAAGTCCTACCTGGCAGAGAAGCAGAAGAGTGGATGGAGGTGTCCGGATGGGGATGAAGCCCCTGGCTGGAGCTCAGCTGGGGGTGAGAAGGGATCTGCAGGGTGAAGCTGCGCTCCGGCACCCCGGTGCTACCCCGCGGGAGTCTCTTCACCTGCACAGAGGGATGTCTGCTGATTGACAAAGACTGATTATGAAAGGCATTATAAAACAGTTGGCAAATAGATGCTGTACATCAGTGGCTCTCAACTGGTTTTGCTTCAGGACCCAGACAATTCAGGAACCCAGATTTATTGTAGTTTTATTGGATACAGCCTTTGATGTAAAAAAAAAAAAAAAAAAAACATGGGAAGTGTTTTCTCCTTCATTTTAAACCCAGATAAGCTAATTTCCTTTGTTATCGCTCCTTTCCACAAATATGCTTACTTGCATTTTATTTTTATAATTTTATTATAATATATAATTTTATTGTATTTATTTATTTATTTTGTTGTTGTTTCTTTTACTGTCTGGGACTCTTCCAAAACAAACCTGTATTTTTTAGCACAAAATCACAGACTGCTTCTTTCTCATATGGAATGATTTTTTTTTTTTTTTTTTTTTTTACTTTATGCACCGATTTGGCTAGTAAATCTGCAGATTTATCTGGACTGAATTTAAACACGGTAAAATGTGTCAAACTGTCAAAGTAGCCAAAATATTTCTTTTAACAATCATGGGATTGTGAATGTGTAAAATTGACTTTTTGTGTAGTGCAGATTCCTTAAGGATATGTTAATTGGTTACACTCACTACACACAATATTTTCCAATTATATGAAAGCATTAGATTGAGAAAAGCCTTTGCTCTGCTTTTTAATTCCATTAAGCTGTTGAGTAACAGGATCAATGCTTCTCCTCAAATGTATCTGGATCTGTTTAGTAAAGATGTGGTTTGTTTACAACCTGGCTCCAATTTCCAATTTTCTTGCTAGAGCCATTTACACTCTCTCACACACACACTCACATATACAAAACAGGCACTATTCTCCCAAAACGGTCTTTTACAGAGTTCAGTTAGGGTAACTACAGTGGTTTATTAGCTTAAAGCAATTACAACATTAAGTAAATAAAACTGTTAATTATTATTATTATTTATAGCATGAATCATTAGACTGTTGAGGATCTTCATAAAAGTAAACCTTCAGTACATTTCAAAAATGTACCTGGAAGTAAAGGTTGCATAGCCAGTTGTCCAGGTCAGTGGAAAGCAGATGCTCAATTCTGCGGAACTGGTTGAGTGAGGGGTTCGGACTGCCACGCAAGAGAGGGGTCTTGAACTTGCCATTGAAGAGTTGGAAGGAGCAGTCGCAGATGGGAAATGCACCCCAGCCCACTACAGAACTCACATGACTGTGATCTCCAGGCAGAGATAACAGCTTGAACACTAACGCACTGGATGGCAACAGATCACATGATGCAGGCAAGACCTGGAAGAGACAGAGTGGGAACAATCCCTACAGTAAATCTAAATCTATCATTTAAAACAAAGCTAGAAAAGAGAGTTCAGGGTCAAAGTCAAAATGATTTATAAGCACATTTAACAGAGAAGACCAAAGCGACTGATTAAAATAATTTGCATAAAAAAATTAAAATAAATGCTACTTTGATAGACAACTTTTAAATATATTAATAGACAGAGAGGATGCAAGCTTATTCTTAAAAAAAATATTAATAATAAAAATTAAATACATACAAAAAGTTGAATAACTTCAATAAAACTTTAGATTTAATGTAGTGTGGTCACAAATTAGCTAGGCCCTAATGATTCAAATTTTGTAACCCTGTAACATTTAACAAAATAAATGTAAAACAAAATAATTTTGATTTAGATTTTTTATGTGGACAGAACATTTTTGGAAAGTTAAGCACCCTTCATTGATGCTATATTACTGTAATAGTCTAAAATAAAGCATCCTCTAATTTTCACTGTGGCACACAAAACACAACTAACAGTTTTAACACCACTCGTAAGATAAAGTATAACATAGAATAATGGTGCAATGTAAAGAGAGTAAGTTCAAACTGAATATTTTGTATCTAATTTCCCAGATTTCCTCTCTCTAGCTAAAGATGTAAATGTGTTTAATATGATCTAAAGTTTGAACTTAGATGATGAAACATCGGAATGTGATTATGGCTGGTTACAGGAAGCCATCTCAGCAGGAGCGCCAGCATGTGACGATCCCAACATGACAGCCGTGACATCACTAGAACATATGTAAACCAGGCACATTTAAGGAAAAATGTGGTATATCAGAAAAACGTGGCATGAAGAATACCAGCGTTTAACACGCAGAGATCCTTATTTACCCATCAAGCAAGAGACAGACCGTTAAAAAATGAACTGACAAAAATAAGCGCTTGACTTCATCAGTCACTCCAGGAATATTCTATCCCTCCATTAGGAGTAATGGAAAACGCAGAAGACTTGTTTTATCACATTCATCATGTGTTTCTCTTCTAATCGCGTTGTGCTCACACCTAAAAAAAAAAAAATGGCACAGATTCCCTGCATCGGGCCTCAAATTTATGCCATAATCTCCTGCATTATACATATTGAAAAATATTTCAGATGCTTAATTCACTGAAAAATAAGCAAGAACACTGCTGACTGTATCAATTGGCAAAAAAAAAGAGATTAAAAAAGGAAAGAGTGAAAACAATGAAATGACTGAAACATTGTGTTTTGGGCCTGTGTCAGTTCTCAGGTAGAACTGCTACAGTACATGCTGGGAATCTATTAAAGCATCACAAAGATCAGATTTCATTCAAAACAGACCTGTTCTTACTAAGCAAACTCCACAAGAGAAAGAGGGGGAGAGAGAAAACGCAAACATGTGAAAGCATAAATAAAAAAATAATAAAAAAAAGTGCATTTACCTCATGGACTGCTGATGTCATTCTGCTTTTTAACATTAAATGACTGTTTTTGCTTTAGATGGAAGTGCTATGAAACAACAGAATGAAGAGATGTGAAAATGAGACTGAGACTACAGATTGGCAAAGAAGCAAAAGATTCTTCTTATCTTCTGCTTCCTTGCCTGGACCATCACATCTTTCACATCCCACTTGAAGGAAAGACTCAAATCTGCAAGATGGATCAGAGCATCTCTACGCGCCAGCCAGAGACACTCAAGAAAAACATGATGAGCTGTAGCTTTCCTCCTACTAATGTTAATTCCTCGTTTCCTCTGCGAAAGCTGTTGAGAAAAACAGACGAGGCGAGAGAGCACGGTAATGTGGGCAACTGCAAAAAGCAAATGAGCCAATTACAGACAAATCTGATGGAAATCTTCGAAACATAAACATCAACAGCAACAGGATTGGCTATAAATAAGAGCTGGTAGAGGATAGAGGAGACTGACACTAGACAATCTCAATGGAGCGCTAAACGATTGCCTGCCAAATAAGAGCCCACGGTTTTGGACGAGAGAGGAGGAGTATTCAGTTAAAGCGGCCCACTTTCTTTCCTTTGTGTCAGACGCTTCTGTCTGCAGATATAGGCCTGGCTACACAAGCGCATGCTAGATTTGGTGCTTTATTTATTGATCGTGATCACATTTTTAGGTTATTTATTTACAGTGCTTGGGAGGCACTACTGAACAAACATTCTGGTGAGGGGTTGGTCTAAACTTCTGGAATTAATTCAGCCCAAACCACTTAACAATCGGACTCCATTCAAACTTTGTTTGGAAGATCATTTCAGTCTTAGATGTGTACAGACAAAAAAAACATTTTGATGATCAAGTCATAATATTAGAAGAACAAAATTGCAATATTTTGTGATTAATCTCATAATAGGCCTTTTATAAAAAAATAAAGTTATGAGAATAAAGTTAGAAGATTAAAGTATTATTTTGAGAATAAAGTTTTAGAGATCTTTATATTTTCAGATCTCATAATATCAGAGCTTATTGTCAAACATTATCACTTTATTCTTGTAAAAAACTGTTTGATTTTTCTCTCTTTTTTAAGTAACACTAAAACTCATTAATCAATCAAAATCATAAAAAAATGAATAAAGTCTCCCATTGACATAGTACACTGATCAATTTATAGGTGTTCTTTCATATTCTTTCGTTACAGCTCTTTCTCATACACAGGCGATAGAAAACAAGATGTGCGCTAAACGCTAAAGCATCACTCCCTAAACTAACTTCAAATTTGAACACTATTGCTCTGAACAGCATTGATAGTTCCTTAAAAGCATATAGTTATTTATTTTTTTCTTATTTTCTCAGTAGTTCTGAGTTCTGGAATTCTGGTTTCACAGCATTTGTACATCATTTTTATCCCAATAAACCGTCAGCTCTTGTATAATGAATTATAAATTTGATTTACGTTCACACACTGAATGTCATGTTAGAAAAGCAGCTGTTTTATTCACAGTGACTGTCCCTCAAGTCAAACCTTGAGCTTTCAGCAGCAGTTTTTAATACAGTCTCTTTCCACTCCTATAAACACACTCACTGTTTAATATCACATTTCATAAGCCTCATTCTGACTCTATATTCAATAGCTGAAGTGGAACCGCAGAGAGAAAAACTAGCATGGTTCTGTTCTGGAATTTAGTCCTCTCTGATAATCAGAGTGATTTCTGTCCCTCCATTCTACACAACTACCACTTTGATGCTTGAAAAGTTTATTAAGAGATCGTAAAATGGTTTGCTTCGGATAGATTTTTACAATAATTATACTTTATGAACATTTTGAAATATCAAAGTGGTTTTCATTTCACTGGATTTTCAGAACTGGGTGAACTATCCCTTTAAAAATGATTGTGAGTTAGTTTTTATAAAGCATTTTGATGTATGCTTTGTGATATATAACAATATTCCAATAAAATAAATTTTAATTATGAAATCGAAAGATTGATTGATTAAAGGAATTTTATTTTTTTTTATTTTTTTTCTTGAAAGGACACTATACATTGATCAAAACTGACGTTCAAATAAATGCTTATTGTGCTTTGTCCTTTTTAACATTCTATTTATTAAAGAATCTTGAAAAACAAAAAAAGTATCATGGTTTCTACAATAATTGTAAGCAGCACAACTGTTTTCACAACAGTTTTGAACATTGCTAATTATGATAAGTGTTTCTTGAGTACCAGTCAGTGCATAAGAATGATTTCTAAAGAATCATGTAACACTGAAGACCGGAGTAATGGCTGCTGAAAAATATAGCTTTGCTATAATAAATATAAATTATATTTTATATATATATCCTTTCAAAACTCATTACTTCTGACAAAAATATGACAAATGCCCTCAATGACAGATGGCCCCTCTGAGCAGCACCCATGATTGATAGTTGTAAAATATCCCACAATTTCTAACGTAAAGGTGATGACGTTTGATTGCTGTGCTCTTTAATGTAGCATAAATCCACTCATATCAACAAACATCAAATCGGCTCTTTGAACATTAGCCATTTTGTTGTTAGGGTTAAATAAACTGCAGTGCTGTGGGGGTCTCAGGAGGGCAGTTTGCTGGGGTTTTCTTACCATGTAGAGGCTCTGGTTAATGTTGAGCTCTATGTCAAAGTATCGGCCCTGGTGTTCCACGGGTTCTGTTCTTCCAACCCACTGCTGCTCCTGCAGACGGGACCAGCGCAGCGTGCGGCCGCCCAGCTGAGTCTGAAGAGACACGCTCAGTGAGTACAGACCTCTGGGCAGCTTCTCTCTCACGGCCCTCAAACACAAAACAAGCACCTCTATGGGCTCCGGGGTCCGAATCCATTCCACCTACACAGGAGTATGAAATATTTCACTATGTGATAAAGATCTGAAGAGAGTAAGAGAGAAAACTTTACAGAAAGTATTATTAATTTCTTTTTCTCACAGCTTTGTGTTGAATATTTACACAGAATTTGTCAACATTTGTGAATGTTACCAATTTATGCACTCTGCAGAATTGAGATGCATTGAGATTAGTTTTGGAAGGAGATCATGACTTCCTGAATCAAATTCAAATATAATAATGAACTGGGTTTTCTTTATATTAAGAGGATACACAGAGACTATAATCAGAAAAGAATACTGGCTTACAGTTTATTAAATACTGCCCAGTAAACATTGTAAGTATGTGCGGTACACTGGCTGCTATTTGAATAAATACATAAAAATGTGATGCATTGCTTCACAATAAAAAAATAAATAAATAAAAAATAGGTAGCATGCTATATTGCACATGACCTCATCACATTGCATGTGAGAGCCATCTAGTTATTATCTAAAATGGAAGATCAAGTATAAATATGGTATTATGGTATACAGTGTGTTCTGAAGTATACTGCACATTGTGGAAAATGTATTCAGCCACTCATCAAAATATTTGCATTCTGTGCACAGTATACATTCTATATACTACAGAAACAGCAAAACTAGCATTATATTCAAAACAGACAGATTTTCAGGAAATAAAGGTGAAGAGGACGCATTTCCTGCAGCTGTGGCGTAAAGTGGTGTAACGCCACAACACTCGCCTAGATGACATCAAAGCAGCTCGCCAGATCCTTTACACTTCTCATCCCTCGCTTTCTGGCACGCAGGCCAGCTTTCGCTGAAACCTCACTGACAGATCGACAAAACACATTGCAAACAGAAAACACCAACCTCCGAAAAAAATATAAATTATTATAAATAAATAAATAAACACACACACACACACACACACACACACACACACACACACTCCTCCATCAACACACAAAAACTTATTTTCTTTCTAAGTATAGCCTAATATTCCGAGATTAAGCTTTCTCCTTAATTATTTTCATTTTAATTAGTAAATCTTAATTAACAATGAACATTTACCCTTAAATTTTTTGGCGTGAGAATGAAGGAGGGTGGGGGGGGAGTTAGTGAATAAATATGACAATCTTTTTGAGTCCTGAAGGCAGGATTACCGATGCAGGCAGGCTTAGTTATTAAACATGTTCTAAATTAAATGCCTCCATGAATTTTGTACAGAAATATATTTTCATAGTTTTGCATGCCAAATGTGACATTTTATATTTGAGATTCATCTGCCACTGTAATTTTGGAAATGTCATATAAACAAAGATTTTGTCATTTACCAATGAAATTACTATGCGTGGCAGGTCGGCCATTGCTTTTCTGGCTGTGCGGGTTGTTTCAAGTCAGCAAGCCATAAAATATCTTTATCTCTCTGAAACACAGCAATTTGAGAGATAATGGAACAGTGACTGGGGGGCACGGATGCCAGGCAGAGGAATTATACTACAATCTCACTGCGTTTACTGCCTCCCTCAAAGCTGATGCTCTGTCTGCAAACCAAGGTTGCTGCCGCTACTGTTGAGGCCCTCTTACAGAAGTCATTACAACGCAAAACCTCGCAACAACATCTCACATGCAACTGAACAAGCTGCATTGGCTGCCGACCTCTTCCTTTAGTTTTGGACAAGTCATAAAATTTAGGTGTGGCTTCCTCTTCTCATAATTTAATTCCTTGCTTATTCTCATGAAACGTGTAATGTGTGTGCCCCCATGACTGATTTCATTAACCTAATCAGGATATTTGATTCAGCTCTATTTAGTCTAAAATGCAAAAAAAAAAAAAAAAAAAAAAATAATAATAATAATAATAATAATAATAAATAAATAAATAAAACATTGATTGTATTTCTACCATTTATTCTTTCTTCATAAAATCAGTCAATTTGCATGTTCCTATTCATCATCATTACATTTTAATGGGTTCAAACAGAATCAAATTCTACCTAAATTTGAAATGAAAATACTAGGGCTTCACTAAAATGCAGAATTTGTACTTGCAGTTCAACCTTATTATGTTGTGACATTTCTGCCTTTAAAATAATGGTTTGAACTTTCTTAAATCCGATTTACTTTAAGGGAGTGACATCAAAGTCTTTTCCGACCACATGGTTCAAACAAGGCAAGTGTCTCTTGCAGTTTGTATCATTAGTAATAGTATACATCAGTATTTAATTTATCATCTTTAAGCTCTGTTATACTGTAGGAAAGTTGATACATTTTGAAAGGAAAAATAATGTTCTTGATAAACTCAGTGCAGTGCAATATTTGCTACAGTAGTTGTTACTAGTTGGCAATTGTTCCAAAATTAGTATTTCCTTCAACCTTCATTTACATAATCTATTAAAATTATATGAATTATGACAGTCCACATTTGGGGTTTTCTGAATTGTGCATAAAGGCAGACAGATGTTTACTGTAAGAAAAAGAGACAGAAAGAAAGAGGGAAAGTGTACCTGCCAGTGGAGGTCAGATTCAATGCCCAAATGTTCTGTGTTTTCTGTCTCTTCAATAATTTCACCATATTGGTTGACGACCTCAGCCTGGCGTTGACGCAGAGAATTCAGCAGACGATTCTCCGCCCTGATGATATTCATGGATACATATTTAATTAGCTTATATAAATGAGGACATGCCATGCCATCTTTAAATAAATACATTTCCTCTATTAGAAAGAAGCCTCTTTTTAATAGAGGATGTCAACTGAAGAGTAAGACTTTACCTTAAATTTACAGAAAGAAAACCTTTAAAATAATATCAGACATTAACACCACACAAGATAAAATGATATCCTGCAATACTGCCACTGAAAGTTTCTATCTTGAACAAAGAAACTGTTTTGGAAATCTGCTAAAAAAATAGTATTCACACTATTCTTTCAGTATGTCACAGAATTCTTTCAGTAAATGTGGGTGGTGTGGGCCTGATCTGATACAGACGTCTCATCTGAGTAACGACCATCCAGTGTTGATATGAGAGGACATAGAGAGGGTCATCTAACAAACCTCTGCACCAGTGTCCAACTAACAGCCCTGATTTGATTAGATCAGTCTGTGTGGTGCTGCACAATTATTAAAAACTTAAACACAGCCGAGCCTGCAGGCCTGACACTCAGAAACAGAGAGCATGAGAGAGAAAGGGCTGCAGACTGAAGTGAACAGGATGAAATTGATGCTACTTTGCGTCCAATGACACGGACAGATTTCCTCGCCTTTGGCAACTTACCCAGAATGCACTGGTAGAGACAATACAATGTGGAGTATATTACATCTCCTCACAAATGTCAGCAAAATGTAAATGGCTTTGGAAACACAGATTAATGATTATTTCACATCAGATTGGATGTAGAGAAATTCACGCACCGCTGGAACACAGCATAGAGTCTGTCCTGCAGAATGGCTTCTTCTTCATCTATGCGCCTAATCTGCAGAAGCAAATAATAAATCAAATGTTATTCATATACAGTAAATGTCATATATAACCAGAGTTTAGTTAGTTAGTTATTTTTATTGCCATGTCAGCATCTAAGGCTATCTTCATGGCAACAACTGAGTTGCAATAATGCAAGGGGTACACAAACCCAAAATAAAAGCCAAGTAAAAAGAAAAAAACACAAAGATTTTACAAGATTGATTGATTGATTGATTTAATTTAATTTTTATTAACATACAAAAGTCTTTTCTGGTAAAATCTTAATAAACAAGTCCCTGAGAGAGCATACTTCTTTAAAAAGTTTTCTCCAATATTATGAAGAAACTAAATTTTAAAATGATATCCATATTAAACCAGAACATGCTACACAATGACAATGTACAGTAAAACCAAACATTTAACTTCCTAGCACTGCTTGCAAAGGCATTCAAAAATAATATGCTTTGCCGTTGTTATGACACTCATTGTGTGGCTTGCTTTCTGTTATCTGCACAGATTACTGAACAGATTTTCTGCTCAGAAATGTATACCTTATAGCTTACTAAACTCTACTCTTTGTAAAGAGTACAAAACAGTTCACATTACACAACAGTAGCAGTAGTTAATATGAGTCAAGAAAAAAAATGTAGCTTTTAGTTATAACAAATTCATCACACTTAAAGTAGAAGGTCAACAAGTGCATTGCATTGTGGGATACAGTGCTTCATGCAGTGTGCTTTGGTCATCTGGAAATAGTAATATTAGTATGATAAGTAGGTTATCTCAAAAAAAAAAAAAAAACAATACAAACACACCTAAGACTGAAGTAAATGTGAATTATTGCATGAGCATTTGTGGTGAAGACTGAATATATAATTATATATACAATCATATATATATAGACATTTATGTGTAACAGATCTATAGAACTCCATAGAATTGTCCATATTAGCCTGTGACTGTGTGTTTGAGTGATAGTACAGTGTGATTGATAGGCAAAGACAGCAGAAGGTCTCAGTAGCAGCTCCTGTACCTCAGGAAATCTCATTTGACATACCTACAGTAATCTTTCCTTTTTCTGGACACACATCAGTACCTTTGAATTTCCCCTTAAGAGCGACATTACTCTCTTCTTCCTCGCCCACACCTTTTCCTCCGTCTTCCCTCGCTCTGAACGCTCTTCCTGCCAAAAAGGAAAATCCATGTTCTTGTTTAGGACCAACAGACTGCATTCTGCCACTGCATGTGGCTAACTTGAATTCAGAACATCTAAAGAGATGTGTTAATACAATCTGCAGGCAAACCCTACAGACACACACCGCAGAATCCAGTCAGCACGTTTAAGAGGCTTTATACTCGCTGATAGACAGCGGTACATCCTGTGCTGCTTAAACACACATTATTGTGAAATGCTTGTGGAGTGTGGTAGGGATAATGTTGTGTTTTCCGAACAGTTGGAGAGCTCTCTTCTGCAGTCGCACACAAACCAAGAGTGATTATTCAACACATGCCATGACTCAAACAACCATTACATCCCATCCGCTCCTTATGCGTTCATTTCTCACTTCAACTTCAGTTTCTCTATTTAAAGTGCAACTCTTCATTCGCATTTCAGTCATAAGTTGCCAAAACTGATTACAGATTAAAGATGCTGGCTAATTCTGATCTTGTTCAGTTTAATTTTGTGTTTTTGACATTTCCTCTGTATATAGAATTGCATAGAAAGTGAGGCATCTAGAATATGACCTGAAACATCCCAGAGTTTTCTGTTTTGGTTTGTAAATGAAAAGCAAAATAATTACATAAACAAGACATAAATAATGTGAATTTATAGTACATTACATTACCAATGACATACATTCACAGGGGGTTTTCACCATAAACAATAAATCTCGGCCATGCACATGCACAAATAAATCTTATACTAAAATAAAAAAGATATGCAGCACCCATGAGTTATATTCCAATAACCAGGAAGCTAACACATTGAATGCAAAACAAAATTACACAAAAAAATTAACTTTGTGTGAGCCAAAAGAGAGAGCATTTTAAGGCATGGACACATGTCTGTTGTCCTTTTAGACAAAGTTCAGTGAAAAACAAATTCAAATTCAGCAAAGATAGTGGAAGAAGTGAGAAAAGATGATCGTAAATACTGTAAAGCAACATTCTAATGTAAAGTAAAACCGTTAGAAACCAAATCCAAAACCGTTCAGTTACAAGGTTCGATTTTATTTAGGATGCCGCCTCTACAGACAGTATAGTTTTGTCTGTTGTACAATAATAATGTACTCCTGTCATAATTTCTTCAAGTTAAACCAAACTTTTATGTTGAAGGGTTTTTGTGAAGTTTCAATGTGTATGAAATAACAATAGATTTAAGTCTTGTTGTGGTTTACTATTCACAGACACTATACCATACTGCAATCTGATTAAGTGTACAGCCATATTTTTATTTATTTTTCAAAATAATTGTCCAATCCCATTATATTCTGTATTATTCCATGTATCTCCGTACATTCCTTTTTTATGACTGGATTCTGCGATTCTGACTGTTTTCTGCATCGCACAAATAATTGGGCATTAGGGGAACGCGGGGCACAAAGTAATGCAGGGTTAGTTGTAACACACGTGGTTTGAATATTTCCACACATGCTAGCATAACAAAATTTATGGTATTTACTAGTTGCCATATCAACGCTATATAGAGAAAAAAGTGTGCCAAAATTCAAAAATCTTTTGAAGATATCGCTGAACATTTATTTTAACATAGTAAAAGTACATTTCTGGCTTAAGTAAATTATTAATCTCAGTTTTTAGTATTAATTTAAAATAAGGCAAATCAGCTATTATTTTAAGGCAGCGGCTATTTGCACTAAGTGTAAATAGCAATAGAGGCTATTTACATTAAGTGCAAATAGCAATAGAGGCTATTTACACTAAGTGCAAATAGCAATAGATGCTATTTACACTAAGTGCAAATAGCAATAGATGCTATTTACACTAAGTGCAAATAGCAGCATTTTTAGTGATATGCTACTTACACTAAGTGCAAATAGCTATAGATTCTATTTACACTATGCTAATATTTTACTACTTATTGCAAACAGTGGCAATTATCTGCAACTCAGTATTGTAGTACATTGTAAAACAGTATACAATATTAACTTATTGAGTGTAAATTGTAATTTTAATTCAAATTATTAAATGTATGCCACCTTATTGGGACAATAAAGCCCTCCCTACACCTATCCTAACCCTACCCGATACTTTGTTTTCAACTTTTTAATTATATTCTTTGTTTTCATTGAAAATAAATGCTTTTCTGATGTGATTTGAAATTTGAAAAGGGAGAAATAAGTTCGCCAAAAGGCAGATTCGAACCCAGGTCGATCGCATCAAAAGGAGCACATTCCACGTTTTACCATCTGGGCCACTGAAGCTGACAATTGGTGATTGTCTTTTTTAGTGTTGACTAGCCGAATCACACGTTAGTGGGCGGAGTTAGTGTAAATAGCTTCAGCCAACAAGGCGGGCTATTTGCACTTAGTGTAAATAGACACTCCGTTATTTTAATGTCTAATCTGTTTTTAATGCTTCGCTAACTAGCAGAAAACACCAACTGGTTTTAAATTCCAGTTGTACAGATGGGGCTCGTTGTAACACTGCGTTACAATGTGATATTCTATGACATTAACAATGTAATTTACACAATTTACTTTAATGAATTTTAAAGAGAAATCATGAGGAACAGGTGAATAAAGACTGACAGAGTAATGTTCAGAAGTTATTTTTTTTTTTTTTTTTCTTTTTTTATTTAGTTTTTATTTTGTTTTGATATGTTGTTTAACTATCATATTGTCATGTTACAACATGCCCCTCAGATGTTGTTGTATATATTTTTAATTAGACATTTCACTTCCATTTTTTTTAAGGATAAATAAAGAAAAATGCATACACTGCAATTATGAATCAAAGTGACGTATTTGTACTAGACAAGTGTAAAATTATTGTGGATAAAAAAATATATACTCTGAACCCCATGTGGATTTACACAAACTGAGAAAGTCAAAAAAGTGTTGCATTGTGCCCCGCTCTCCTATGGTCTTAGATGTAATTTCAGTCCCTGATACGATGACTTCACAGCAATGATAATTCTGTCCATCAGAGATTTATGGACTTATATAAAACTGACCTGTTCTAATGTGAGTCTGCTCACTGGGATCATGTCTCTCTGAACACACTCTTTGAGCTGCTCCACGTACGGAGGAATGACCTCCGCTCTCCTCTCCAACAGCTCAGCCCTCCGTCGATCCCTCCATCCATTCTCAGCTGCTGGTTCAACATACTCAGCATGCTCAGATGTCACCATACCTGTAATACACATGCACTATGATTATGAATCAAAAACAAATATACACAACAAACACAAATCTAAAAAGTCAGTCATAGTGATGTTAAACTCTGCTCTGAGGTTTAGACACATTCCTCATCTGAACCAAATTACACAGAAGTACGATTTAATTAAACCAGTGAGTTAATCAAACAAAGTAGTGCTAATGAAGCCCTAATGTGATTGCGCTTGTTTCACAGTGCAGCACAATACACCAATGGGGAAACACCTGGATCAAGACAGGCCAAAGTGCAAAGACACATATCAAGTCTGTTCCAAAAACCTACCTACCTAGACAGCATTTTTAGGTACCATAGGCACTCTGATGATTTAAAGGCTGTTCCAAATGGTATAAACCTTCTTTTGGCCCAATTCTGAGGCTGCACCTCATGTATCCTTCACACATAAAGCAATCCCATAATGCACTGTGACAGGCTCGGTGAAAGCATTCATCAAAGATGGCAGAAGAAACAATATGCTGGCTATAAATAAATTTTATTCAATAAAAAAAATATATATATCGATAAGAAGAGTACAAGTAAGTCTGAATAAAAATGGACTTTTATAGAATCCAATATTTGTCTGTTGTATATTAATATACTTGCATTATTGCATTACTAGCTTAGCTAACATTCAACCTTTTTTTATTTTTATTTTTTTTTTAATCAGCTGCTCCACAGGAGAAGCTCTATTTGTATTGCATATATTACTTGGAGTGTTCCAAATAAGGTTTTATCTTAGTTAAAATGTGGTGATATTTACTGTTTTTCTGGAAAATCCAGTCCATTCAATAGGAATCCATGCAATCAGGAATTTTGTGTGAGTATGAGATCTCCCCATGCAGGGAATTTCATGTGAGGTCCCCAAGGAGATCTTGCATCACATTCAGCTGATCACACGAATTTGCTACACTGACCAACAGAAAGCTGCTTGATGTAAATATGACTTCTGTATGAGCTGTGCTTCGTGCAATGCTACACTATACTAACAATAGATAATAGGGTTTTGTTTTTTTTTTGTTTTTTGCTTATATGACCACAGTGAAGCTGCTATGGAAGGTAGCAGCCTATGAATAGACAGCAAGGCAGCTAGGTTTTGAAACATCGGAATCAACCAATTGGTTCCCTCAGAGTTTTACACACAGCATACTGGACTGTGTCCATTCTGCTAATGATGCTCCAAACCCTTTAAGTGTTATAAGTGTGGAGATATTTAGAGAATTACCAGACTATGGCCTACACTAAGAGGTGGCAGCGAAGAAAGCTTGCAGGCAATTGTTTCATGTCTATTGTGACAGTGTTAAAGCCTCATGGATGGATGCTACCCGTGATCATCCTCCTCCTTCTACTGTGTGTGTGTGTTAATCCTGTATCCTCTTTCCTTCTGTTTCTTTGAAGGATTTTATGAGCATTCTAAGACAATAGTGAAGAGGCTAATCTATATACTCCAGCTAAATCCACAAAAATCCAGTTGAGTGTTAGACAGCTAACTCTGTATTCGCGTGTACCGTGAGGCCTAAACCCAATGACAGTCTGGCAAACCAATTACACCTGCTGTGCGGTTCCTCAACGGATTCACAGAGAGCATTTCACACCAAGACAAAAGAAGCATAAGCCCAACACTCTACTTGGGAGAGAGTCTTAATCCGACCCTCTGCTAATGGGACAAACGTTAGAGTCACGCACAACAATGGCTCTCACACAAGAAGTTGAGCTCCATGCCTACCTGAGAGCTCAATGTTTTGTTGGGAATTACACTCTTTGCACTGAACTTCAGATCAGTTAGCTAATATTGTGCCTGCTTGATAAAAACATCTTACATGAAAAAAATCACAAACATCTGATAATGAAGGTAAAAAGCAGAGATTCATTATTTTTATAAACCAGGCTGATGGAATTTGTTTCAACAACCTTCACATCGTGTCTTCACAGAACAGGGATTGATACAGAACCTGATGCAGGTTCAGCCTCGTGGAAACTTCTACTGCTCAGTGGATACTTCTTGAAAGCTAAAATGATTTCTCAGGTATGTTTCATTTAAGAATAAACTTTGTTTCAGAGGTTTCTCCTAAAATTAATAATAATAGAAACAGACACAAATGATGGAAAACAAATGAACACGGCATGAAAATCATTTGTTCTTGGAATAATTTAATGAGGAATGTTTGATCTCATAGTGGACTTTTCTAAGCTCAATTTGAAGCATTGTTAAAATCTCTCCTGAAACTCTAGAAGAGAGAGTTGTGAGACTGCTGGGTTTGTTTTCTAAAGAGAAAAGGCTAAGCAGAAGATGTAGGCAAATACTTTGTTCGATCCTGTTCATGTCTAGAAATAACAATTCCAATATTAAAGCAATTGTGTTTTTTTCTTTCCAAAAGTTCAATAACCATTACCTGGTAAATCTATGACAGTGGAGGCGTCTTCTTCTTGAAACATTTCAGAAAGTTTATCATAAAGGTTTCTCTCATCTTCATTCATAAATTCTGGGAAGAAAAATCAGACTTGATTAATATTATAGCTGGCATGTGGTACATTTTATTGCTGTTCTCTAAAACACCTCTCACTGACTGATTTCACATGGATTGCAAAGTCCAAACCAAACATAAAGGAACATACGGCATGAATTTCCAACAACTGACACTAATTCCTGACCTTCATTTACATTAAATGATTATAGCTCAGAGCTAATAATAACACGCGACTTACTCCAATGTAAGTCGTTTGACAGCAATGAAATTTATGCAAAATATCATTTGAAGGTGTCCCCACCTCTGGAGTGTCATTATCAAGGGTTTGTAGGTTTGTGAGGATTGTGGAATATTACAGGATGGCGATGTCCAACAGATACAGTCAGAATGGCTTTTCTGTTAATAGCCATGTTTCATTATAACATGCATATGACTTTGCTCCCCAGAGCACACTTTTAATAGACACACTGAGGTGCATGTAGCCGTATTGGAAGGAACCCCCTTCATTTAAAGTAAGTTAAGGGAAGCATAGGGATCGGAAATGGAACTGACCAATGATCGGTGACCTTCAGCAATGACAGTCACAGCACCACCCTATCTCGTGACCCACTGGTAAAAGTATTTACATAGACCGGCCCGCCCAGCGCTCTGACTGGCTACGAGTGATCTTGCTCACCCCACTTTAATGAACTGAGACGGCCTATTATGAGAAAAAATGGCATACTTAATTCCAGCTCATCTCTGCCTCCGACCCCAGACATCCTGCACCGCCTTGGGTCACCCTCCGCTGCCGAAGAGGGGTCAAAGTAATTTTGGGCACCTTCATTTCCTGTGGAAAGTCCAGGCGGGAAAAAGAGAGAAAAGAGAAAGTGGGGGGGGGGGGGGGTGATGGTTGGTGGGCCGGGTGAGGTTAGTGATTATTAGAAGCACATGAAGTGAAAATGTTAATTCTGAAAGTCCACACCACTCTCCCCGGCTGGCACAGGCTACCTGATAAGGCCCTGCTCGGTCACGTTTCCCTGAGCAGTACTCACAAGGGCCCAACGCTGCTCAGGGGCCTAATTAGCATGCTAGGAAAGGTCAGAGCAGGCAATCTTTTAAACACAACCTGCCATATGTTACCTGTGTTCAAAAGAACTAATAAGAAATGTGTATAAGCCAAGGAGCCCTGGATTTCAAAGACAATACCCTAACACTGCTCCGGGGTCACTGGTCAGAGAGAGAGGAAGAGAAATCGAGAGAGGGGCGACAAAGCAAACGCTGTATCCCATTGACTCCTTATTAGCAATTGCTGACCTTTGGGCATCAAAGCATCTTGCCAGAGTTTTATAGAAAGGCAGCAACTAGAGGGGTTATTCCTGTAAAACTGCCACTGCTCTCTGCTCTTCACTACTCAACACATTCATGTCTCAACCGTAGGTTTTACATCTTGAAAATGGTTCAGAAAGATGAATCTGAGCAAACCTCATCTATAAAAGAGTTGATATGTTTACAACTTCATTTCTGTTACGAATTAGCAAAACTTAATGGCAGTCACTGTTTCAACGAGAACCATCAAGTAGTCTACTCAACCTACTGTCTACTCAAACGGGGAAGGACCAGAATCTCCAAACCTCTCTGTCAAGATTATGCTGTAAAACATATTTCAAATCAGCCATGACATCTATCATAAATCTGGCTTAAATCATGCTAAAAATGGAGATGGAAAAAAAATGAAAAGAAAAATAGTTAGGAATATTCTGCACAATGCTACTATCAAATAGCCAAGTGGGTCCTTAAGCTCTAAGCTGGGGCTTTCATTCCTACAACAGCCATTATGAGAATTGCAATTTATTTTATCCATTTATCTAAAAGTATATCCTCCTACTTATAGTGTTTCTGTTTCTGCTGTCATGAGCAAAAGCGACCTTTGGCGATGCAACAAAGTTGAGTTGACTTCATGCAAATGAGCAGCGATGTCTATGGAGTCTGCAACTACCAACGGGAGTGTACACAGTGATCCCCGCCTGATACAGTTGGACCTCAAGCGATTTAATTGTTGTCAGTGTGAACGCCCCTTTTGACTGACATTCACCCATCAAATAAATTGAAGTGACTTGAGTTCTGAAGTGAAGCTCTTTTCCACGGTAAACACAGTTTGGCTTCCATATCTGTTTTTGTTGGAAGGGGCTGCACATTTGCATTTGCATAACATTGGCGGTCTTTGAAATGATGTCTTTGAATTATATCTTTGATTTAACTACACTGCCTGGCCATCTTCCAGTGTTTCTCATCCTTAATCAAACTCTCCTCTGTTCTCCATGAACACTATCAATAATGCAGCTCTGCAATGCGGTCTGACTTTGCTAGAATAACACTGATTTGTCAGGGAGGCTGCTTATAGATTTAGGATGGGGAAATCATGCAATTTTCGTACATATAAGTAAATACATTCTCAACTACATGCTGATAAAATCTACAAAAATGCCCAAAAGACAGCTTCTCTTAGGACAAAATGATCTGTACTTTTTTTTTTCTTTTTTCTTTTTTTGCAGTGCGAAATGAAAGTTGATGTAGTATTTATCAAAGGAATTGAACACAGCGGTTTTACTTTTGAAATTATGCATAGGCAAAAGCTAAGGTTTGATCTCAGCTTGAATTTGATAATCATTTGAATTATTTACATGCGGGAATATGCCTGCCAGCTAAAACACACTCTATGTTCGTTCCAGTGCTCTGTAAGCTTTCACAACACACAAAGACGGCAACCGTCTGAAATTTAAACTCCACTCTGACTTCCTTTTCTTCTGCGTTTTTTTTTTCTCACTTGTTTTGTTGCATACTTTGCAGTTTTAGTTATTCTACGTATATATTCTACATTTAATCTAAATTATTGGTTAAGAAAATCAATTAAATAATGAGAAAACTAAATAAATAAATATTCTCACATTGCAGAGCTGAAGTACAAAACAAAAGACCCTTACATATATCAGTTTTTTTTTAAAACAATCATTAACAAATGGTACAGTATCTATAGATATCCAGAATTTTCATGATGCTTACAAAATTTTGCTATTTAACTTTACATCCATAATTATATTTCTACCTCCAAGCAAAGCAGAAGATGTGCTCTTCCTGAAACGTACTACATTACTACATTTCTGTCACTGCTCCTGTTAAACGCAATCATGTTAATGTATTGTGATAGTTCATTGCTGATCTGGTGATTATATGCACAAACTGTCTGTTTGCTCTTTATACCTTAACAATGATCAGTATTGCTGTACCACTAGTGTCACCAAACAAAATTGTAAATCTAATGACTATTTTTTAAAAAAAAATTCCCAAACACTCTGTCTGTCACATATAGTAATCAGCCCGCCATGCATGAAAAATGCACACTTCACAATCTGCTTGAACGAGTTATGTTTTGAAAGTGCCACAGAGTGTTTTTAAGAAGTCAACTTACCAGTGGCTTACATTTAGTTGATGATGCACAAAAACAAGGATATGAGAAAGTACTTATACACTTACAAACTACACATCTGATTCATAACCTGCTATAACAAGTGGGCGTATGTTCCAGGTGTAGGTCTAAACTGGTTTCTTTTAAATGATGAGCTGCACGTTTAGCACAACATGATATAATCTCATGCAGACCCAGCACACACACATTTCTTTATAAAATTCTCTCCTGCAACATCTGCAGATGCTCCTATGCTACACCGGGATACCTGTTGGGACAGGCTGCACTGGAATGTGAGGCCAGGCCTGTGTTACAGAGGGAGGGACAGCATGAAGCTTCACCTCGTGTCGTAGCTGTGGCCTGCAGCCCCACACACTTCTGAGCTGCAAGTGTGCTATCGTGCCCGCCACTTCTCATCTCGCTCTCTTCCTCTGAGTCCTCCTGGAACGCAGGATTCACAGCACCCTCCATCAAGACTCTTTCTGCTGAGAACAGAAAGACAAAGCACATATGAAAATAAAACCGAGAAGGTCAGAATGGCACATTATTTCAAAGCACATTTAATGGCAACTGAAAATTCCTCCCTCCTAAAAAATGACACAGAAACACAACGAGGTTAAAATTAAACCCAAAGCACGAAGAGGAAGGGTGTGTGAAAAAGAGGGGAAGAGAGAAGACGAAGAAGATGAAGGAGACGAAGAAGAAGAAATGATTAAAATAATTACAAATTGCGCCCTGACAAGCAAGAGCAAAATTTAGCCCAGAGCCATTTGTCTGTAATTAGTTAATTAATCCTTACACAAATTATGAGCAATAACTCATCACGCGGGACTCACCCATCAGAAATTCAGCCGACTTGGATTTCTTCTGCTCAGGTTGCTCCACAGCCTTCTGCTGCAACTTCTGGAGGGAAATTGTTAAATGAATAAATTAGCTGCAGAATGAAGATCATCATTTCTGATCCGCAACTAACGCAGTATTTTAAATATGGGACGACACGGAAATGTCATTTAATTTACAATGCCGCTAAAGGGGTCAAGCACTAATTGAACAACAGAGTGGAAGAAACTGGAATCATAAATAGATAAGTTGACATGAATGCCTGATGAAGGTCACATTAAAATACTTACAATGTCCAACCCCCACCTTCCCAAATCCCACCCCAACCTCCAACCCGAGAAAAACAACGTTTTCTCCTCAAAAAAAAAAAAGATGCATTTTCATGAGCACTACGTGAAAATGTTGGAGTGTTTGCCGTGCAAATGAATATGCAAATCATTACAAACACATTGCAAGCATCACGAAGGCTTAAACATACAAGGACGAGAATAGGACGAGAGACCTCACAACAAATTAAAAACATAAACCAGGGTTCTCAAACTGGTTACCACGTACTAAAATTTTAATATGCCGTGGAAGAATATGAAAAAGGGTTGAACATTTAAAATGACACCAAAACACTTAGGATATCTTTTAAAAAATATTGTTCATTGTTTTAGGACTACAAGTTAGGTTTCCTAGCATTATATAACTAAATAGGGCGTTTCAATGTATCATTTATACAAGTAAAACATTAATGTAATGTTGAATGAAGCACACAACAAAAATCTGACATGTGCAATGTCACACATTTGCATGAGTCAATGTATATTTTGACTACTACCAATAAGACGTTCATCATTGTTACTATTGTGAGATGAAATCTGAGACATCAATAACCACACTTATTTTCACAGTATCAGGTGTCTTAGATAAATAAGGGAAACCGGGGTTTATATATCTTTTGCTGTTAAATTGTGCTGAAAAGCATACAAATCTGTCAAAAAAAAGGCAGAATCCATAGCAAACTTACAATGCTTACACCATATATTGTGGATCCATACACTATGTGTTAAGACAATAAATATTATAATTAAATATCTTTGAATTTAGATTTTTATTTATTTATTTTGGATGACACTCAAAGCTTAGAACTGTGACTGCAGTACTTAATTATTGAATGTAAATGAGTCTTGAATGGCACAGATTACAGTGATAAACACTGCAATATATATGAACAGAGCGTACAGATGCACAAAACATAAAACATCATCTTAAAGACAGCAGTTAAAGTGGGAAATGTTTTTCATCTTACATGACAGAGCAATTAAAGTTGAGCAGGACACACTCCAATCTGGAGCAGAGTTTAGAAATCTGCTTTAACATCCAACAAGCCCTAAAGCCACACATTCATTTGCACCGCTGAGATTAATGCTAATCTAATTGTAACTTATTTAAAAACCATTTGCTTTTCCCCCTACTGTCTTCAAATCAATTTCTCCAAAGGGAAGATGGAAAGACTGACCAGAAATTTTAAAAGTGTCATTTAAGTTTTTTTTTTTAATTTATTATTTTTATGTATAGTCATTCTATAATGGCTTTATATATATATATATATATATATTTTAATATATATATATATATATATATATATATATATTTATATATATATATATATATATATTTTAACACTTTGGTGCATGTCCCGCATGTAAATTTACGAGTGATAATTGGGCCACCACTTGAGAATAAGCAAATCATGTTTTTCCTAAAAGCAGAATGACACATAATTATCCTCACCAATTCAACATTTCATATTATCCGTCCAGCGCTCTCTTACACTGGTGGATTTCAATTATCTTCCAGTAACAAATCTCTTTAATTATTTTCTGAAGTTGTCACACCAGCATTGTCATATTCCTCTATTTTTCCCAAATGAATTTCTGCACACGTACACATGAACATCAGTGAATCTGTATGTTACAAAACCACATAGCGTGTTACAGCTTGACTTATAATGCTTCTTTAAGAATATCTTGTTTTAATCTGCAGTATTTATTGCAAAAACTACTGCAAAATAACTTTGTTGTTGTTGTTTTTATACAGTATAGCAAAATAATGTGATAAAAGCCCCCAAATGTAGATAATAAAAAAAAAAAAACTTATCTTATACTCAATGATTTACTCATGTTTATATATATATATATATATATATATATATATATATATATATATATATATATATATATATATATATAAACATGAGTAAATCATTGAGTCAATAAAATGTGGCTTTAGAAATTAATATATGTTAAATATTGCATTGTTTGAACAATATTTTAAGATTCATCTGAAATCACAATCAAAATGTCATGCTAAGATCCCATTTATTTTTAATTTTGACAAAGACAAAAAATCTCATAATGCATTGTACTGTTGGTTAGTCTTGCTAAGGAACTCATTTGGAAAGGACCATGTGATGCTTTTATTTCACTGTCACTAATTCTAGTATTCTCATCTCTCTTTTGGGATGTAAACACAGAAACATGCTCTGGGGTCAGCTATCATCTGTTTAGCATCTAAATTAATTAATCAATCTTACTATGAAAAAATAAGGTAATTATCATTATTCATCAGCAGGGCCCTGTGCCAAACTCTTTTACCAAACACTGAGCAACTGCTACTTGCTTTTAATATCTTAAAAACTGAACAAATATACATGACCAGTGCGTTAGCAATTCAGTGTCAGGACTGGTGTAAGGTGCCAAGTAATCCTACTGATATCTGCCTTAAACACACTTTAAAAAAAGTATGAAAAAATGGTTCCGCTGACATCCGGAGGCATCCTGTCTGCTGTTAGAAATGAAAATGCTGCCCTTTCTCTCAATGAACACTAACAAGATGCCACTATGTGCTGCAACATGGACAGAGAAGAGCAAGAAATCCTCTCTAATTGATGACAAGAGAAATGTATGAGCTTTATAAAAGAATGTGATTCTTGTCGAAAAGAATTGGGAACACGGAGGCCATCTTCAGCCTGCGATCCGTTTAGAGTGCAGCGGCTAGGAGTAAGGCTGGTGGGCATAGACCAGTTCCAGAGTGAATTTTGCATACTGTACGGATCATTGCCCAGTTCAGAGCAGTCACATTGAATCTGCCTTCAACCAATTGTGCTTCATGAAACCGTCAACCCTCATTTACGTCTGACTGTTTTCTTCTGCTGGCTGCGGTAAACAAGCCCTACGACAATCTCTCTCTCTCTCTCTCTCTCTCTCTCTCTCTCTCTCTCTCTCTCTCTCTCATCCTGTTGATGTGCTGACAGCCTCTGTCCTCTATGTTGTAGCTTTAACCTTAAGCCTAAACACACACACAAACACAAACACAATCACTATGTATATATAAACACACATATATAAATATAAATACAGTGTGTATATATATATATATATATATATATATATATATATATATATATATATATATATATATATATATATATATATACACATAGTAGCAATGAGAAAATAATAAGTAGTTCAAATAAAGTATAAAGTACAAAACTGTTCAAATATAATGTATTTTAAACAACAGAGCTAATGTACAATATGCATTACAACAAATGACTGCAGACAGCGCCAATGGCCTGACAATTGTTTTTACACTTTACTGTGCAATCTAATCCTTGTTCAATATTGACTTAACATTTAATTTAAATTCCACTTAATTTATAATATTTGGCCATTTCTTTACGACAAACAAGCTACAGCCACTGTAATTTCTTAAATATGTGGACATCAAAATGTGTAAACTCAGAGTTAGAGTTTAAACTTTTATTTTGAAATTGCGATGAACAGTTAGCATATTGAGAAAACTATTGAAATATTATTCTGTGTGTAAGTGATAACTGTTTGTGGAGCAGTATTTACTGTAAACGGAGCCACTCTGACGCGCACATACATAACATACATACATGTAAATAATTAAGGTGCATATATTAAACCTGCATTGCATATATTTATTTAATTGAATCATAATGTTATATCAAGCGTTTAATCAATGGCATTATTCTTTATTATGATTTTTAAATGGGCTTAATATATCATGCAGCCTTGGAAAATGGTTTAATTGTGTGTTTCATGGATTCTCATCCATGGAATGTGCCACATCCAGTATTTTTGCCGGTTACTTGACACAGGAAAAATGCAATCAAGGATTTGTTTTTTTATTTAGTACTCGAATTGAATCGAGGAATCATGACAGCCCTAATCTTAATATTAATTATTTCATAATAAATAAATAATTAAATAAACAGACAGTAGCAGGTACTGCCCTCTCATAAACTGTCAAGTCAGTTCTGTACAAAGTAGCTATTTTATTTATGTGTGCTGAAACGAATAAAGAATGAGTTGTTCATAATAACCCTGAGGTAAAACGTGTGATTTTCTAAATTCAGGGAAATATCTGGACTGTTACTTCTTTAATTTCCCATGAGCTCAACTCCATGAATCTGTAATTGTGAATAATAAAGCAATAGACTAAGAGAGGTTTTTACAGTGATTTTAACACCAGTACAGTGTAAGTGGTGTTCTTAAGCATAATGCAAAGCTGAGCCCTATTAAAAATGGTAAAATCACTGTAACACATAGCCTTGAATAGGTTGTTGTTTTTGTTAAATGGCAGCGACAACAATATCCTAAAAAGTCACAGATGTTTAATATACCAATATCAATCACTGGAAAAAAGCCATTATTCTGCCAAGTACTATTTTTAATTAGACTAAACAAAGGCTGTTTACGGTTGCTATCAGTGTAGTAACATGCATTATTCCATGGTTTGTCTGAATACTGGATTCTGATTGGCTGGCAGGTATGCATTAAAACCGTTTAATCACCATTCCATATTAATGCGCTGTTTTAATTGATGCACACAAACAGAGGGAGAGAGAGGTCAGAGTTCACAGATTGTACTGAGCACACACATAAACTTGTTGTCAACGCTTCCCTGCGATTTTAATTAATAAAACAGCCTACTTCACGGAGGCAACCACACTCCACTTCGTGACGGGAGTTCTTGGCCTCCACATCGTGCTTATAAAATCCTTTAATGCACGCCAAACCATTGATTATCCCTTACTTAATATATAAAGTGCAGTCACATATATGTTTATAGTGATTTTACAAGCTTTAAAGCTGCTTTATCCAAAGATAATTCATAATTGGAATTTCATCAGCACAGACCTGCATCGATAAATGACACTCATATATACAGTATGTGTGACTATTTCACAAACACTCCATGAGCTCTAGATCTTTTAAATTCATATTTTGTCTGAAAATACATTCAAAGAAAAAGACTGATGAAAGCACTAGCTGGCTTTGTACAAACCCTCATTGCAGCTCTATGTTCATGTATTTTTAGAGCATGCATTTTCACAAAATACTAATTGTTATTAAACTAATAGCTTTATGTTGAACAACAACCATGTCAGTTGGTGAAAACAGGAAAACATAATTAGAATTCAGACTTAATTAATCTACGCTGGCCCCTTTAAGTGAATTAGCCAATTATTTATGCATGTGTGCCCCTTTGATGCTAACTGATTAAGAGGGAAAAACAGAACCTTGAAAAATTACAGAACTTTCTTTGTCATTTAAAAAATGCCACTAAAAAACGAAGGGGGAAATTTTTGATCCTTTCATAAGCTAAACATATTTGATAAGATATTATTTATTCAGAATACCTAGCTTACTTTAGAATAGCTGGCATAGTACTTGCTTTCTTTATATAAACAGTACAATTCAAACAATACATTGTTGTCACATTAGTTTGTCAGTTCGTCAGTGGTGTCCAGTTATCATATTTTTATGAAAACATGGCAGTCTAATCAAGCAGTTAAAACATAGCATCTACAATTATTTTTGGTTCACTTATCAAATGGAAGGTCAAGTTGAGCAAAATGCATTCTGGGATGTAGTATGCCTGGACAGTGTACATCTGGGTATTCCATGCAGGAAATCCGCATGCTGTGAACAGTATACAGTACACTGTATACTGTTCTATACTGCAGAAAAAGTAAGAGTGGTAAGCTAGTTTGCACCTTTACTTTACATTTAAGCAATACAATAATGCTGAACAAGACAAGGTATAATAAACATGTCAATATGTACTGTTTTGGGTGCAAAACCAAGTGGCAGTCTAGCCCAGCTGAATGAGGGGCCAGGTTGGGATCATGGGAACTCTTTGGGATTTTAAATAGGTTTTTTGTTCAGCTACTTGAGAATTCCTCAGCTTTCTGTTATGCCGTTTCCTTCACTCAATTCCCAGCTGACCTCTCACAGGCCACTGCAGCAAATGTTAAATGTGAATGGTAAGCCTGCCTTTGACTTAATAGAAAATGGTAAGTTGAAGTCTCTGACCCTGTATTGAAAGCATACTCACATTCATCGCCACAGAGGGTACGTTTTACTACTCCTTGTGTGATGATCTTTGACCTTTAACTGCACATACAGAATTACAGGTTATTAGTGTCATTTGGCTACCTGTGTTTATCAAGTTTGTACAAGCATGTGTCTGTGCTTTAAATTATTTATTTCAGTCATTAGGCACAAAAAAAAAAAAAAAAACGTTCATGCAGTTAAAGGAACCATATGGCAATACTGAATTTTCAGCAGCTACAGTATTACTTCAGTCCTAAGTGTCACATTGAAACTATTCAGTTATCATCAAATATTAGTGGCACTGAATTATTAATAATTGTTCTTATTATTAAAATTCAACAGTTTTTGCTGATTATTATTGTTTGGGAAAGTTTTTTTTTTTTTTTTAACATTCTTTAATGAATGCAAAGTTCAAAAGAACTGTCAAATTATAATATTGTAGTAATTAGTAATTCAGTAAATTAGTAAATTGATGAATTTGAAAAATCTATTTTGTGCATACTTGCTTAGTAAAAAAAAAAAAATAATATATATATATATATATATATATATATATATATATATATATATATATATATATATATTAATTCATTTATTTTAATATTAATGTTTAGGTATATGTTTTATAAATATATATATTTTCTCTCTTTTTTTAACCTTAAACTTTTGAATGGTAGTAATGGTAGTATCATGTTTTTCACAAAAATATGAAGCTGCAAAAACGGTTTTCTACATAATAATGGAATAAAAGTTTCTTGAAAACCAAATCAACATATTCAAATGATTTCTGAGGATCATGTGACACTGAAGACTGGAGTAATGCTGCTTAAAATTGACCTTTACAAGCCAGCTTTATTTGATAAAAATACAGTAAAAACATTAATATTGTTAAATATTTATTACAATTCAAAATACATATATTTTTTTTTTTATTTTAATGTATTTGAAAAAGTTGTTTATTCCTGTTTTACACACACACATATATATATATATATATACACTCACCTAAAGGATTATTAGGAACAACTGTTCAATTTCTCATTAATGCAATTATCTAATCAACCAATCACATGGCAGTTGCTTCAATGCATTTAGGGGTGTGGCTCCTGGTCAAGACAATCTCCTGAACTCCAAACTGAATGTCAGAATGGGAAGAAAGGTGATTTAAGCAATTTTGAGTGTGGCATGGTTGTTGGTGCCAGACGGGCCGGTCTGAGTATTTCACAATCTGCTCAGTTACTGGGATTTTAACCCACAACCATTTCTAGGGTTTACAAAGAATGGTGTGAAAAGGGAAAAACAACCAGTATGCGGCAGTCCTGTGGGCGAAAATGCCTTGTTGATGCTAGAGGTCAGAGGAGAATGGGCCGACTGATTCAAGCTGATAGAAGAGCAACTTTGACTGAAATAACCACTCGTTACAACCGAGGTATGCAGCAAAGCATTTGTGAAGTCACAACACGCACAACCTTGAGGCGGATGGGTTACAACAGCAGAAGACCCCACCGGGTACAACTCATCTCCACTCCAAATAGGAAAAAGAGGCTACAATTTGCACGAGCTCACCAAAATTGGACAGTTGAAGACTGGAAAAATGTTGCCTGGTCTGATGAGTCTCGACTTCTGTTGAGACATTCAGATGGCAGAGTCAGAATTTGGTGTAAACAGAATGAGAACATGGATCCATCATGCCTTGTTACCACTGTGCAGGCTGGTGGTGGTGGTGTAATGGTGTGAGGGATGTTTTTTTGGCACACTTTAGGCCCCTTAGTGCCAATTGGGCATTGTTTAAAAGCCACGGCCTACCTGAGCATTGTTTCTGACCATGTCCATCCCTTTATGACCACCATGTACCCATCCTCTGATGGCTACTTCCAGCAGGATAATGCACCATGTCACAAAGCTTGAATCATTTCAAATTGGTTTCTTGAACATGACAATGAGTTCACTGTACTAAAATGGCCCCCACAGTCACCAGATCTCAACCCAATAGAGCATCTTTGGGATGTGGTGGAACGGGAGCTTCATGCCCTGGATGTGCATCCCACAAATCTCCATCAACTGCAAGATGCTATCCTATCAATATGGGCCAACATTTCTAAAGAATGCTTTCAGCACCTTGTTGAATCAATGCCACGTAGAATTAAGGCAGTTCTGAAGGCGAAAGGGGATCAAACACAGTATTAGTATGGTGTTCCTAATAATCCTTTAGGTGAGTGTATATATGGCTCATATTGTGACCATATATGACCATGGCAGCAATTATTTGACAAAATACAGTAAAAACATATTTTTTTTTTTTTACTGTATTTTTATCAAATAAATGCTGCCTTGGTCATCATGAGCCATATATATGCAGTTGGGTATATATATTTATCTATTTATTTATCCATTTATTTATATAACAGTTCTTTCTGGTCCTCAAATCTGATATGAGTGCGAAATTAGAGTACAACAGAACTCCAACAGCTGTTTCACCGTTTGTATCACTCCGCTTGCTGAAGTTGCAAATTGCAACTTCTAACGGCAAGTTGACGGACACCCACAACCACTATAATGTTAAAAATAATACTGTTTTGTGTCACGGAATGTAGGTTGAGGTGTTTTTTTTTTTTAGGTGAGAATGTAGCTACTTGTTTGGACTTTAAATATGCGGTTTGCTAATTAAGATAATGCTTATTTTAAAATTTGCTTTGCGTTTTCAGATCTGTGAGCTCCAGGGCCCAGCAGCCGTTCAGCGCACATTAACCCACGAGAGCAGCCTCACCTCAGCCAGATTTTCTAGAATTTGCCGCTGGCTTTGATGTCTCTATAGTGGTTAAACATGACATATTTCATTTTGGGTAAATCTAACGGCCAGTCTTTTGTCTGATTGCCAAAATTGCCTAGCAACATTCATGATGGCTGTTGTTGTTGTTTATCAAACATTAGTCAATAAATAATATTTTATATACATAATATTTAGTATTGGTTAAGTGTGTGTTCGTGATGGTGGTTTTAGTGATATTCTGCCATTAGATGGCGAGAAGAGACTGCTTCACTAATCAGCAGTAAAGACTTTTATTTTGAAAGCTCAAAAAGCACCGTTTTAAACGAGGAAGGAACTTTCAACAACAACAACATGGCTGTGTTCCAGTTCACTTTTTTTTATGCCCTTCACTCGCTAACTTCCCTCCGTCTCATTTACTCAGATGCATGTCATTGATTACATGAGTGGCCACTACAGGCTGAACCCTTGAAATGGGCTGAATTGGAACGTCCTACTTGCTCACTTAGAATCCGCTATGGCGTTGGTATATTGTTTACATTTTTTTTCCCTTACGAATTAGTTTGGTGCAGCATTCTATATGTATATAGATATGTCTGGGCTGTTATAAAAGTTCTTAAAAAAATCATTCATATATTATGGACTTGTTTGGATGGGGATAAATGAAACCCGATCTGCAATGACGTCATCTTTTTATAAATGAAACCCGATCTGCAATGACGTCATCTTTTTATCAATTTTTTTTTTTTATTGTTTTTAATTCAACAAAACATCCATTCAAACAAACAAAACAGGAAAGGGGAGCAACAGACAACAATATTTTTACAATCTCAAAGAAAACCTTTTTATGGTCATTCTCATATAGTCCAAAATTTTGGAAGAAAAACATTGCCATGCATCGATGGTACTAGGTTTAGCCTTGATCATTCGTGCTGTTGTACATTCACGAGTCACTATTTTAAGGAGGCTATTAATCCTATTTTAAGGAGGCTATTAATCCAAAATGTTTTTGCACACATGTGCAGAGTAAACCAGTTTTGTATTGTCTTCTTTGCAGCTGTAAAACCAGGAAACAACATTCTCTTGTTTAATGAACTTATTATACAGGAGTTAGGATCGTCATTGAGAAGACAAACATGGATAAGACATGTAATCAAGTTGTAGTAACAAGGATAAAATGGAATTCACGTGTACATAGGTTGACAACAATTGGACATTCCCAAAACATGTGAAGAAAAAAAAGTACCTGATGATACAGTGTTACAGATATGACAGTTATAGGTTGATTGCGGTTTTATTTTAAACCTCTTGTAATAGAAGTAAACGGCAATCATACATCTGTAAAAACGAAGAAAATACAATTCATGATAGCCCCTTTAAAATATTAGAATTACAAACACGTAACACAATAAAACATAATACATAACTTACAATAGAAAAGCTAAAAAACAAATTCCACATACTCCAATAATTCAATTAAAATCAGAACCTGTTATTGAATAAATCTACTCAATTCTCTGAGGCACCCATCAGTATATCTCCAGTAAGCACACTATAAAAAATAAACAAACTAAACACACAAACTATAACCATGAGAGTCACAACCCTTACCTCCACAATTTACTTTCATACTGTTCACAATGCAACTAGTCGTTTCATCTATCACACAGCATTGAAACATGCCACACAGCTTCTCCTGCTAAGCACATGGTACCACAAAGAGGAAGGTCAAAAAGTTTGATTTCCCTCTTTATAGTACTTGGACTCATGGGATTTGTAGTCCAACACATTTGTAGTACCAAACAAGCCTAACATAGAGCAACTACCAATACTACCTCCACCCCATTACATATTTTTTTAATAGAAAGTGGCTTTGCAGTGTGATCATTAAGTTTACTATATATTAAAGAAACAAATGGCCGACCAGAGAATGGTGCCAACCAATCCCACATAGGATGAGAGGAAATAGGGAATGCCCAGGGAACTCCATATTAGAGGTTGACCGATACATTGGTCGCCCGATATATCGGGCCGATATTTGTCATTTTTTAATATATCGGCATCGGCCGATATCCGTGTTTAGTAGCGCCAATTTAAATTCAGGCACGTCAGCGGGCAGCCCCGTGTTATTGGTGCTGCTGCCGCATGTGAAGGACCCCAAGCCAAAACTTTTGGAAGATTCAACATTTTTTTTAATGTAAACTAGACGGAAAAGATCATCCTCTTCACATGAGCAAAAACGTCCTTGGCATAACAGCAGAGTGGAAAGGTTTTGGGTGTTTTTAAATTTTCCATTGTGTAACCTTTTATATGTTTGTTTGACTGTACTTTATATTAATAATGAACAGACTGCGATGTAAGTTTGAAATTAGAATGCACTTTAGATGTTCTGTGTCATTTATACCAAACACAAATGTTGCTGGTTGCTAGTGTGTTTGCAGCACTACTATTATTTTTTTTTTATATATTTTATTTTTTATATTTTTCAGTTTAATTGATTTTTATTTATAAAATTGTATTTATTTTAAATTAAGTTTAAATAAATTAAATAAGTTTACATTTATGTTCCAACAAACTTGAAAAATTCTGCTTGATAAATGCTCTAAAACTTTTATGTAAATGATTGACTTCGGCAGCACATATCGGCCATCGGCTGATCCTGACCTCTAAATATCGGCATCGGCTATAGAAAAACCCATATCGGTTGATCTCTACTCCATATGCCTTGAGAACAGAACAATACTGAAAAAAGACAAAATATGATGATTCTGGTAAACAAAACTTAGTTCTTGAAATTAGTAGAGTCCTTGGTTATCATATAAGTCACTGCATGTGTTTATGCCCAATGTAGACCAAGAAGGCTGGACAAATGGCCGATTTCCACATCAAAAATAAAGTTGTGCCATAAGGGTGTGTTGTTACAAAATTTGAAAGGTCCTCCCATCAGACGTTCCACCCTTTTCCAGATCCTAATAGAATTGGCCAAATTTATATTTATAATTTTTATTTCCTGTGCCAGTAAATAAAATATCTTGGAGCCTATGTGGTTTAATCTTGTCAGCTTTGATTACTCTCCATGAAGCTTTAGATTTTGGATCAACACAAATATGAAGCGCCTTAAGTTGAAATGATAAATAATATAATTAAAAATTTGGCACAGCCAGTCCTCCTGAAAGTATAGGATGCTGCAATCTGGCAAGTTTTATTCTGGGTCATTTACCATTCCAGATAAACTGGGAAAGTATGGAATTGATCTCCTTAAAGTAACATGGAGGAGGGGAAAGCAGCAACATAGAAAAAATAAAATTTTGCCATGGTAACAAATTCATTTTGACGGTGGAAATTTTGCCTTGAAGAGAGACTTTAATATTATTCCTTATTTGAGTATCACTTCCGATCTTGACTAAAATATTATTTAAACTGTTTCTGGCAATTTTATGAATGTCTTTATATATGGTAATACCTAAATAAATGAAAGAATCTTTAATAGGAATGAATGAGGGGATAGGAGAGTTAACTTTAACATTGTTCATTTGCATTAAAGCAGATTTGGTCCAATTTATCTTGTTCTTTATCTTTAGTTGTTAATTAACATAGGATTTGTGGTTAGGGTTAGGGTTAGTGGTCATCCAAAGTTTTTATTGCACTGATGTATGCCTTAGACTCACTTTCCCTCAGCCTGAGGTCTCCGATTCTAAGTAATATATTTGCCTCACCCTATGTAAAATAAACTCTGCCTTTGATTTTGAAAGTAAGTCATATTCCTCTTTCAAGCAGGACAATCGTGTAGCTTGTTGATCAGAAACATTTTTTTTTATTGTAAATTGTTTTTGGGGAAGTCGTGGCCTAGTGGTTTAGAGAGTTTAACTCCTAACCCTAAGGTTGTGGGTTTGAGTCTTGGGCCATCAATACCACGACTGAGGTGCCCTTGAGCAAGGCACCGAACCCCCAACTGCTCCCTGGGCACCGCAGCATAAATGGCTGCCAACTGCTCCGGGCGTGTGTTCACGGTGTGTGTGTGTTCACTGTTGTGTGTGTGCACTTTGGATGGGTTAAATGCAGAGCACGAATTCTGAGTATGGGTCACCATACTTGACTGTATGTCACGTCACTTTCTCACTTAAGATTTTGATCTTATTTTTTAATTGTGTAAATTGGCGGGTTTTCGCTTTGGCAAGAGCAGAAAGAAAGAAAAAAAATCATTGTATTGCACATTTCGTCGTTTCCCACAATATTTGAGGGTCTACATCACAAGATATATTGATTTTGAGAAACTCCTTTATATGATCTTTTAGAGAATTAATGAATTTCTGATTGTTTATTAATGATGTGTTAAGACACCATCTAGGGGCCTTGGTTTTAATGTTGGAAAGGTGAACATTACATAACACTGCAGAGTGATCAGACAATAAAATTGGTAATATAGAGATGGAAGAGTTAGATGAAATTAGAGATGGGCTGAGAAATATGGAATCTATCCTAGAGAAAGTCTTATGTCTATTAGAAAAAAAGTGAAGTCCTTAGATATAGTATTCTGGATTCTCCAAAGATCGATTACATTAAGTTCCACAATAAATTTATTAAGTAACTTAGTTGTAGTATCAGGGTGAGATTTATCCAGTGCAGGATTTAAGACAGCATTAAAATCACCACCCATCACTAAATGGCAATCAGTCTGCTCAAGTAGTATATTTGAAATATTTGTGAAAAATGCCTCATTCGGGCATTAAATGGAGACCAGTGCTAACCTGTCATCATTGGTGAATGATGTATGTTCAATAGTTAAATGTAACCTCCTATCGACTAAGATAATCACCCCCTTAATTTTATTACGAGCACAAGAGAAGGCTGCCAGTTTGTAATACTTGTTTTGAAAACGTGCCACATTGCATTGTTTTAAATGTGTTTCTTGTATCAGGGCACAGGAAATCGATTTACAGTGCAAATATTCTAATATCTGGGTACGTTTAATAGGAGAATTTAGGCCATTTACATTCTGTGATAAGATATTCAGAACCTGCATTGTGTGCTCACAATGTCAAGATAATATCTACCTGAAGAGAAACAAAAGCAATGCCATACTGCCAGTGACATGCAAACGTTAGTATGTATCCTAGATACCAATCCACCTACAGTAGATGCATAATGCTTTTAAAAGAAAAGTGTAGGTCTGCATAAACAAAAGAAACAAATGTTGATGCGTGACCAGTCCACTTCAATGCAAAACATGTCCCCAAAAGGCCCACTAAGCCAAAAGCTTAGAGATCGAACCTGTTCTCCATTAGCCCCGAAAAATAGTCATAATAAATAAAAAATAAATTATTATTATTATTTACCAGTCAGCAGACCAGCATACAGGACAGGGGAAAGATTCCAAAAATAAATGAAAGGGATACTCCACCCCAAAATGAAAATTTTGTCATAAATCACTTACCCCCATGTCTTTCCAAACCCGTAAAAGCTCCGTTCGTCTTCGGAACACAATTTAAGATATTTTGGATGAAAACCTGGAGGCTTGAGATTGTCCCATAGACTGCCAAGTGTAAATAACAGTGTCAAGGTCCATAAAAGGTATTTAAGTCATCGTCAGAAAACTCCATCTGCCATCAGACATGCAATCTTGGTTATATGAAGCGACGGGAACAATTTTTGTAAGCGAAAAAAAACAAAAATAACAACTTTAATGGTCTCCTCTGTGTCTCTCCATATCACTGTATGCTGTGTATGCTCTTCTGTGTAATCCGTGCCACAAGGGTATGCTGTGTGTTTGAGACTGTCCCATAGATACACGTGGAAACAGCGCATCCTTGTGGCACGGATGACACAGAAGAGCATACACAGCATACGGTGATATGGAGAGACACAGAAGAGACCTCTTCTGTGTAATCCGTTGAATAAGGTTGTTATTTTTGTTTTCTTCGCTTACAAAAAGTGTTCCGGTCACTTCATATAACCCAGATTGCATGTCTGATGGCAGATGGAGTATTCTGACGACGACTTTCATACCTTTTATGGACCTTAACATTGTTATTTACTTGGCAGTCTATGGGACAGTCTCAAACCTCCAGGTTATCATCCAAAATATCTTAAATTGTGTTCCGAAGATGAACAAAGATTTTAAGGGTTTGGAACGACATGGGGGTAAGTGATTAACGACAACATTTTCATTTTGGGGTGGAGTATCCCTTTAACAAGTGTCCATGGCCACCTTGTTATTGTCCTCTTCAGGGCAGTTAGGATCACCACAGACCTCATCTCATTGAGCTGAAAGGATGGAGACGGTAGCCATTGCCTTCCCACTGCTTTGCAGCACTGCAGAATACGTCTTCTGTGACAGTGAAGTAACAAAATCCTCCGCCTTTTGAGGAGAGTTGAACATCATCTGGTCACCTTTGTGCCGTAGTTTAATTACCGCCAGATACGTGAGGAAGGGCTGGAGTGCTTTCATCTTCTTCAAGACTGGATTAAAACTCATTCTCTTGGTAGTTGTGGCTGGACTAAAGTCAAGAAAAAATAGTAGCGTGACATTGTCCTGCGTATATTTCCCCGCATATGCCTGCCGAGCACCTTTCAGAGCTGACTGTGGACTTCAGGAATTGACAGCAGCAGCCCTATACTCCTCTTATGATCAGCGGGACCCCTGTGGAGAGGGTGAGCAGCTTCAAGTAGCTTGGTGTAAACTAGAGCCCGACCGATATGGATTTTTGGGGGCCGATGCCGATGCCGATATTAACTCGAAAAGAGCCGATTTATAAGCCGATATTTTGATTTTGAAAATAAACTGGATATTAGACCCATTTCCTATAAACTAATACACTTACACAACATTCAATAGCAAAATATCTGCATGTTCTATGTATGTGGGATTATGTTAAAAAAGCCTTAGATTACAGTCTCAATGACTAAACAATTGCACATCAAAAGTATATATCTTTTAATGATCAAAAGAACACTGCATTAGAGGAATCTTTGCAGAAGTAGTCCCCACACTTTGCTGCTACAGCGTTCACCTTTTTCAGCCATCTGTAGGGCAGAAAGAGAGACAGAGAAAGAATAAGCATGTGTATTAATAATATCACCATGTATCATTACTCATGTCATCATTAGAATTATAATAATAATAAACAGGGATCTCCTACATAGGCAAAAATGAGAAATATAGAGAAATATATATATATTTTTTTTTTATTTGTCAAGCAATAGGTATTACCTATTGACTACTTATATTTAACTATATTATTACAACATTTTCCTGTTATGTCTGTAAAGCTGCTTTGAAACAATCTGTAAAAAAAGAAGAAAAAAAAGCGCTTGTTCAGCTCACATTTATTTACATGTCCCCTCTGGTTTAATAATTTCTGACGCACCTACTGTAGTTACTGTAACTACACTATATTTGCTCTCACAGACACATTCACAACGGACCCGTATATCTTCTCCTCTTCTCTTTGTGCAGTCTGAATCAAAACATCGTCATGCGCTGGCGAACGTAAAGTTAGCCTACTGTTACCGGAAGATTACGAAGTTGAATGGTTAACGTTAGTGTCATGAACACACCGCTGTCAATTCTGAGAAGAACCACCTTCAAACAAGTTAATAGCAAGCATTTAAGGGGCCTGCTAAAAAGGAAGCTATGTTAGCGTTAGAATAACGTAACAGTTGTTGTTTTTTCGAGGCACGCTGTACATAACTTCTAGTCATTGACTACACGCGCACCCCGCCACAGTTACGCGGTCATTATGTGGGAAACACTGCAGATATATTTAGAATAAGTTAAACGCTAACGTTATAGTTTGACCTCTTATTAACGTTCGCGCTCTTCCACTGATAAACATGGTATTAGCTTTGTGGCTAATCTAATACAGCAATGCATTAGCGGCTGTAAGTGATGGTACAGAATATTTAGAAGTGATAATGATAGGACCGTTAGCTAGAACTACCACACTGTTTTTATATACAGTGTATGAACTAAATCTACAATCATTTGACATGACGAACGACAGACTCACCGTCAAAAGAGTACATGGCTCGGCTGATAGCTTTCTTCTGTAGTGGATTTCTGGCGCTGTTGTCAACTGGGGAGTTGCAGAGCTCCCTCTGGTGGGCAAACTATGCAACACTCATAACATGAGTGAAGCATGAGACTGTTTCTCATGTTTCATCGGCCGTTATAAACGCCGATGCCGATTTAAATGCAATTAGCTCATATCGGCCGATAATATCGGCCGGCCGATATATCGGTCGGGCTCTAGTGTAAACATCTCCGAGGACCTGACCTGGACTATCCACATTCAAAAACAGGTTAATAAAGCCAGGCAAAGAAAGGAAATGCAGGGTCTCACCAGCAATCCTGAAAACTTTCTATTCAGGGGCCATAGAAAGTGTATTGACTCAGTGTATCTCAGTGTGGTATGGGAACAGCTCCAGACAAGACTGCAAAGCCCTGCAGAGAGTTGTGCGCTTAGCTGAGCACATCTCAGGGTCTGCTCTCCCCTCTCTGCAGGACATCTACCTCAAACGCTGCAAAAGCAGAGAAGTTAAAATCATCAAGGACTCCATCCACCCCAGTAACCATATTTTCACTTTGCTGCCATCTGGTAAGCGCTTCCGTAGCCTGATGGCAAAAACTGAGAGACTTAGGAGGAGTTTCTTCCCCCAGGCCGTCAGGCTCCTAAACTCAAAACCAGCCTCTTAACATCTTCATGTCTCCACTTAATATTCACTTTATCAGTAAGATATTCATCATTCTCTACCTCACATTGACATACTGGCAGTGTCAACCTGTTTGCACATTTGCCTCTTGTACATTCCTGTGTATCTTAATATTTAAGACTACAGTATAATGCACATATGCACATTGCCTCTTGTACATCCCTGGGTATCTTAATATTTAAGACTACAGTGTACTTTCATGCACATTATTTTCCATTCTATCTTTAATTCTACAGTATAATCTTTTTTTATATTTTATTCTTATATTTTTATTGTTTACTTTTATTTCATTCTTTCATAGCTATATTTATGTATATTTTCATCTGTGTTGTATTCTTTAATAATTGCACTGTCCATTGAGTGGACCTGACTCACATTTCACTGCTGGTTATATATGCTCTATATAAGTGTGTATGTGACGAATAAAAATCTTGAATCTTGAATCTTCAGGATCGCCGACCTGTCATGGCATCTTAGTACATGGAAAATGAGAGTATGCAGCAGATCAGAGTTTTTCCTTCCATCATACACACAAAGAAAATTATTATTATTTTAAATTATTGTCACTGGATCAGTAGGGTACTCTTGTAATAAAGTAGCTGTGGCTAGGACAGATTTTAAGTATCAATTCCACCTAAAAAGATGCAATCTAATCCTGTTTACTTGAAGCCTCCTCCTGAGCAGGTTTAAGTTTACTGACCTATTGCTATGACAGCAACTCTTTGAAGAACCAACCAATCCAAGATCAAGTGGAAACGTCAACAATCATATCCAGCTAACTGAGTTAATGACGTACGAAGAATGGTCCCCAGGAGTGTGATATTAGAGCAAAGCATCTTAAATCATCCTTAACAGATAAAAAGTATAGACAAAGAGAGCATCACTTTTCTCAGCGTACATTCAAACTATGTATTATTGTGAAAATATGACTGAGCTCAAAAATGAACGCTGTGTCAGATGCAGGTAATTACTCGCTCAGTCCATATCTCTTTTATAATACACTGCTTTTAATGCCATAATATAACTCATTGTTCCTTTATTACTAGTTTTAAAGTGATGTTTTTGGAATTAGTAAGGGAGGCTTGGGCTCAGCTGTAAAACAGTCAACTTCAGATTTTAATCATTGCGGAAGGAAGTAGGGCTTTTAAAGACATATCGTATATAAAGACATACTGTGTATATATATATATATATATATATATATATATATATATATATATATATATATATATATATATATATATATATATATATATATATATAGGTATATATAAAAACAAATGAACAGGTATGTGTGTGTGTGTGTGTGTGTGTGTGTGTGCGTGTGTGTGTGTGTGTGTTTGTGTACACACACAGCGGTGGCCAAAATTATTGCAACCAATATGCATAATCTACTCCGCAAATTCAGACCTGGGTTCAAGTGTATTTTCCTGGCTATGCTAAGGGTGTATTTATGCTGTTAATTATCTGTAATGCATCTAGCTGAATGACAGTATGAGAAAAAAATAGAATTATTATAAAAGGTAAAAACTTATTTTCCCTTATTGTTTAAGTCTTGTTTATTCATTTCTATCAGATACAGCCTGTTTAGTATTTCTATTGTTTCTCTCCATTGTAATTCACATGGCCTGCACAAGTTTCTGCAGAAATAGCAAAACAAACCCCAGGCAAAATGTGAAAGATTATCCCATACTATGTGCGTTACAGTGAAACACTATACTTTTTCACACTAAACGCTACTCCACCGGGTGCAATTGTAAAACAAGTTAAGCTATTGAATCTGCACTTTGTATATATGGGGAGAACTGTGTGTAGTAACAAGTGAGCCGGTGTTTTGGTAATTGTTTCAAATTACATTGTGTGCAATAACAGAGGAAAATCTATCCGCCACCTCTCCTGCAAAAGCCAATGTAAAAAGCACAGGATATCCCTCTGTCTTACTCCTCAGACACGCCAGCTCACTCAGATTAATAGGCAGAAACAGAAAAAGGCCTTTCTTTCACTCGCTCACTCTTGCCGAATCGCTGTCTTTGTGCTTCAATTCATTCTGTAAGTCAGCTCGGTGCTCAGAGCACCCATAATTCTCTCTGATAAAGCACTGGGTCTCTGTGGTTTCTCCACATGTGCATCTTATTGGATTACTGATGGCTTTCAAACCAATGTTTCTCATTTGCTGATTTGTTTTTTCAGTAACTAATAAGTTAGGAAGGATGAATATTTTATAGGGGCCATAAAATGCAATACAGCAAAAAGTCCATACAATTTGTAGTAAAAGCTGTTAGTTTCTATATGCCAAATATTGTTCTGAAAATGATGTGCATGCCAGCAGCTGTTTAACTGCACAAAAGGCTGCTGACTCACTTCTGCTCTGTTCCAAAACAGTCCTTAAAGCAATAAAGTCACAGACTGTATGCATCAAATGGTCATCAGTGAGTGAATTTAAGCAATCAGGTATTAGAGGCTTCACAATATTATACAGTATGTAGCATGGCATCCAGTGGCATAATGCTGTTATAAAATGAAACACATATGATGTGGCAATTCTACATACTCAGCAATGCAAACACAATGTCAACTTCAAGCCAAGCTATCAAAAAAAAAAAAAAAAAAACAGACACTACATTTTAGTTTAGTGTGCCGTGGTCCGAGGTTCAAATAGTTTTCACTAAACTTGACAGCCAGTGATCACCTTGCATTTTCCATACATTACAAATGAATTTAAAAATTAGGGCCCATATTCACAAAACATTTTATCTCACCACTAAGAGTTCTCCTAAATAGCAGTAAAAGATTTTAGCTAAGAGTTTTTTTCTTAAAACCTATTCACAACGCTGTTGAGACAAACTTTTACTAAGGAATAGACCGAAGTCTTAAGATAAAAGTAAGGGTGGGGTTTGACCTTGTTGCTATGCACACAGCGATTGGCTGATAGTCTCTGTTAGAGATTTATTCATAGAAATATTGTAGAGCGCAATATTATGTTGCCATATTCAAAAGGTTTTAAAAATAAAAATGTTAGTTGCCACATTTAAATAAAGATTTAAAAATGCAGGCTACAGTAACTGTCTATATATTCCGCTAATTGTCAGCCTCTTATATGTACTGTATGCTTCTCATAAACAATTAGTCAATATGCAGTAGGGCTGCCCTTGACTAAAGATTTTTCTGGTCGACTAGTAGTCATTCATTTTAAGCATTAGTCGACTATAAGTTTTTTTAATAAACCATATAAATCATAATAATGAGCTCAAGCGCACGCAAAAAAAGGCTCGCCACCGCGCACCGGCAAATATAAAAATTATGAATGTGTTTGGGAAAAACAGCAAGTGCAATGCATGAAAGGGTTACTCCACCGCAAAATGAAAATTTTGTCATTAATCACTTACCCCCATGTCGTTCCAAACCTGTAAAAGCTTCGTTCATCTTCTAAACACAATTTAAGATATTTTGGATGAAATGGGAGGCTTGAGATGGTCCCATAGACTGCCAAAGAAATAACAGTGTCAAGGTCCAGGAAAGTATGAAAAGCATCGTCAGAATAGTCCATCTGCCATCAGTGATTCAACCGTAACGTTATGAAGCGACGAGAATACTTTTTGTACACAAGGAAAACAAAAATAACGACTTTATTTATTAATTAATTTCATTTGTGTGTGTCTATATCAGCGTAGCGCCATTTTGGCAATTCTGAGCAGTACGCAGGCCGCGTACGCTCTTCTGTGTCAGCTGCGCTGATGCGCTGTTTGCTTTCAAACCAAAGCATAAATACACGTAAAAATGTATCCTTGTAGCGCGGCTGATACAGAAGAGCATGATTCCGCAGCTCCCTATACGCAGAGTATGCAGTTTGCGTAAGGGGCACCGTCCCAGTTGCTCAAAAAAAAAAAAAATAACAGGCGCCATTCCCCCATCTGCGCTTGCGAACGCTCGCCACCTCATGTTTGCGGCTAAATATTCAAAATTGATGGATGGACATCTATGCCCGGTTAAAAGACATCAGCAATCCGGCGCAGAGAAAAGACAACGGAAGAAAGTAAAAAATAAATAAATAAAAATGGCATAAAGTTGGCTTGACCTTGGACGTTCGATATTCACAAATTTAGGGACCATCTCTAATGTTACATGCGATGTTGGTATACACTTTTCTAATGTCAATAGCATTTGAGGAAAATGACTTGTAGTCATAAAACAACTGTAACTGTTCATCTAGGTGTCAACTATAATGCACACGTTTTACATATTTGATATTTATTAAAATAAACTGTCAATCATATGTAAATTATGCTACTTTTTCACAACCAAATGGGCTCAAACGCAAATTTGAAGCTCAGTAGCATCTGAGGAGAAAGACTTACAGTCATAAAAACAACTGTAATGTGTTCATTTAGGTGACAACTAGAATGCACCTCTTTTTTTTTTCACCACCAATGCATCTAATATTCTCTCTTACTTTCCAGGTTCCCTTACGAAAATTAGTCATAGTTTTAACAAGAATAACACCAAAAATCATAGTTTTTGTATCCATGGTAACTGCAAATTAACCATGGTTTTATTATTTCAAATAATAATTTACAAAGAAGTATTACTGTACTGTATTTTTGTTTGTTTGTTTGTTTTTCGTTTGTTGTTATAAAATAGACCTAAGCCTTCAATAGCCTTTAAAATTACTTAAAATGCATTATATAAAAAAACAACGAGGCAATAATGATTGGTTAATAACACTGTTAAAATACATAATGTAGGCTAAAATAAACAATTTATGTACATAACATGTTATTACAAATGTCTGCAAAGGGAGCCAAAGGGTAATTGCTTCTGTTACAGGACAATCAAATCCTTGTTTAGGCTATTGGCTAAACATTTAATTCAAATATTCACTTAATCTTTAATTTTTGTTATGGATGACACAGCCTCTATAATTTCTTCAACAAAAATCATGTGGACATCACAACCCTTACAAAAATAAACAATGGTTTTATCATAGTAAAACTACTTAATTTTCTTTTGCTTAATTTCTGAATGCTTGAGACTATAAAATAAATTTGAGTCATAATAAATTTATAGCCATAGGTAAATGTCGAAAGCTACAACTGTAATTTGTAAATAATACAGTTTATTCATTTATTTATTTACTTTTTTATTTAATTGAAGTTCTATTTTCAACCCCATAGTAGGTCTTTTATTTGTATTTATTTTTTCATCATATTTGAGGAAGGGGGCACAACAGTACAGTCCTGCTTAGGGCACCCATTTGGCCAGCAGTGGCCCTGCAGAAGAGCATACGCCGCCTGCGTACAGCTCAGAATTGCTAAAATGACGCTACGCTGATTTGGAGAGACACAGAGAAGAGGAATTGTTGAATAAAGTCATTATTTTTGTTTTCTTTGTGTACAAAAAGTATTCTCGTCGCTTCATAATGTTACGGTTAAATCACTGATGGCAGATGGACTATTCTGACGATGCTTTTCATACTTTCCTGGACCTTGACACAGTTATTTATTTGGCAGTGTATGGGACCGTCTCAAGCCTACCGGTTTTCATCCAAAATATCTTAAATTGTGTTTCGAAGACGAACAAAGCTTTTACGGGTTTAGAACGACATGGGGGTAAGTGAATGATGAAAAAATTTTCATTTTGGGATGGAGTATCCCTTTAATGTTTTAATAATTTATTGTTACACTAGTGCTTTCTGTTTTCGGTTTAAGAGATGAAGTTGGCAACACTGATTCGTCATCTCCGCAGTATGTGCCTGTATGCATGTTTCATACAGATTACATAATCTGAGAATATTTGTTTTCTGTTTTAATTGGTTCATTTTTCAGATATATTTCATGTCATGTCTGTAATAAGGCAAGCATACACAGAGTTTTGAAGTGATGCGCTCAAGTTCACAGAATCCAAGACGGCAGAAAGCGCATCCTGTTTGCTTGAATTATTTTACAAAAGCGCAACATTTTGTTGTTATTCTGAGTGCACATGAATAAACGTAGAGTCTTTACAGATACAAAAGATGCATTACTCTTATATGTATGACCAAAAATAATGAAGTATTTTAAGTGCAAATGATCGCACAAACATGTGACCTGTGCAATTTTTTCTAGGCTAACATTAGATTGAGCTGCCATGTAAAGTTGCTACTATATACATATTTCAGATGATAAGCCATAGTTGAGGTCAATGAATGTTAGGTGAGCATATGGATGTCCTACCCGATATACTATATTACCGCATAGACCAGCCTTTAATGATTTGTCCATCATGGATTGCGTGATTTCGCCAATTCATGTGGAATTTTTATTTATTAATTTATTTCTGCAACTAAGCGACTAATACAATTTTGGTAATATGAAAATAAATAGCCTTTTAATTAGCAGAGTAGAATAATCATGCCTGATAGTAAGACATGTAAACATGAAAGAAAACCAAACTGGACGAGAGAACAGCTATATATAAAAGGGGTCATATGATGCGATTTCAATTTTTCCTTTCTCTTTGGAGTGTTACAAGCTCTTGGTGCATAAAGAAGATCTGTGAAGTTGCAAAGACTAAAGTCTCAAATCCAAAGAGATATTCTTTATAAAAGCTAAAAGTCAACCACACCCCCCTAAAACGGCTTGTTCTAACACACCCCCACATCTCTACGTCACTATGTGGTAAGATTTGCATAACACGGCCCAGATGTTCAGCCTCTGGCCTTCACTCACTCAAGGCCACGGTGTGTCACGCTGTTTGATTGAGAAAGCGAAACTACTTTGTTTGGCCTTCCAAAAGAGGACTATAGAAATCATGTTTATATCACGTTTATAATGAGTTTTAATGTTTAGTCGCTCCAGCCGGACAAGGCATCACAATATGTTAAGGGGCGTAATATTTCCGTCACATGCTTGAGGTATTCGGCCAATCACAATGCACTGGATAGCTGGCCAATCACAGTACACCTCGTTTTTCAGACCGATGAGCTTTGTAAAAATCGACGCGTTTCAGAAGGCGGGGCGTAGAGGAGAAACAATAATGTACATTATGTGAAAAATAATGTTTTTTTTTATCTTAAACTGCATTTCATTACACCAAATACACAAAATAATGTTCTTTTTAGCAGCATCATATGACCCCTTTAAGTATATAATCAAAAATTTGGAGATGGGATAACCTCCAAACCAAAGCCGATACCTTTTTTAAAAGCTCATTATCGTCAAATGTTTATAAAATGTTTATATTCTGAGGTAGATTGCTGGCAACAGCCATTTTAGGATAGTTCAGATTTGGTCTTAGTGACTTTGGAGTCCTCTTCACTACTCCTAACATTTTACAGATTTAGGAACTAATTTTAGCACTAAGGCACTTTGTGAAAACTCTTAGAACAAAAATTTAGGAGTCCTAAATTTAGTACTGACACACCCATTATTTTTAACATTTTTTCCTAAATCGGCGAGTTATGAGCTACTTTTAACCTTAAGATGTTTTGTGAATACAGGCCCTGCTTTTGTACATAATAAGGACTATTTCAGTATATCGCTTTTTGTTGTTGTTATCTACAAAATCCACTTGGCTCGCACATCTGAGTTTCTGTCCTAACTAGTTTTTCTTTTATGAAAAGATCTCAGTACATGTCCTAAATCTCTAATTAGGCCTATAGCTGTATCCAGTTGTACCGATACCTTACCTTCATAAGCTTTGCTTTAACTATTGTTTTGTCGATCTAGCATACTCGTATTTACTCAGTTCTTTGGAATAATCATCTCTGATTGGCTAAACATGACTCAACTTCCAGTCCAATATTTATTACAGAATTCAAATAAATTTATTAGAAAAGGGGTTAAAATAGTACATAGTGGTTCTGATAAACTAAAGTAAATCTTATTGTGGCAAGTTTTAATACCATGTAGTTTACATGGTATGCTACTCCAAAGTGCTGAACTTTAGGGCAGCATGAAGTCAAAATTGTCTTTGGTCTTATTGTAAGTGATTCATGCATGCATTTACTTTATTATTATTATTATTAGAATTAGAATTATATTTTGACCTTGAAATCTCTAATCAAAATGTCATAACTACTGTAAGTCTTCTTCCAACTCACTTCTCTCCACCTACTAAGCCTCGCTGTGGTTATGTCAATCACATTCCATGATGCAGTTCAGTTGTCACTCACTAAATAAATAAATACATACATACTCATTACCCCAATGCTATCTCACGGCCACTTTGTACATATTTTGCAACTCCTTTTAAAAGTAATATTATTATTTTATTTGACTTTAACTTGAAAATGGTGTGTATTGAAATCATCCACATCCCCATGGAAGTTAAGAGGAAGAGATGATCGTGATCGGTTGACGTGCCGCTTGAACTGAGGCACTACAGTGATATGTCACGACACATTAAAGAGCTACAAAACTATATTTATTATTATAATTTCTTAAAAAAAAAAAAAAAAATGCACATTTGGAAAGCTCGGACATTTTTTTCATAACGCAACCTGCTCTGTCTTGTCTGTCTGCGCGTTTTCAGTTTCCTCTTGCTCCGCAATGCATTTGGGTCTTTGTGAAGGGTCAATAGTGTTTTTCTCTCAAAATTTGTACTTTGGATGTGCTCCTTTTTGTGAATGTTAGGGTGTATTTACACATTTTACTTACTATTTCTTTAGACAGAATCATCATTTCCATTCATTTTATGGGCATTGTAGCTTTGTCTCCATCAGGGACCAGGGTTGCCAGGTCTGCGAAACAAAATCAGCCCAAATGACCTTTCGCAAAGAGCTTGATTGACAGGTAATCTGACCAATCATAATGCCAAATCCTCCTTTTTGTCTGAGAGCTACATCCGGAAACTAACAATGAATCATTATTATTATTATTATTATTATTATTATTATTATTATTATTATTATTACCTATTAGATTGTGTTTTATTAAAGTCTGCACCTACCACAACCCTAAACAATAATGCAAAAACAGGAAGTATGTGTTGTACAGCGTGACAAAAAAAAATACACTGTATTGATACTGTATTGATATACTGTATTGCACATGCCCAGGAGCCACAACTGTATCCCAACCACAAATCAGACAGGAGAGTAGATTAATGTCAGTGGACTTAAACTTGAAAAGTGGAGTGTTCCGCCATTAAAATAAAATGCGTTCTGATGTTCATTCATGTTCATTTCGTGCTTTAAGTAAATATGAAAAGACGATCGGTTCAGATGCTGCTTTAACTAAAGCAATAACAGTGATATGTAATTAAAGAGCCACAAAACTGTATTTATTGTTTGAATTTCTTTAAAAATGACAAAATTTGAAAGCTGAGAGTCCTGAGACTGTGTTTCATACCAGAAGTAACCTGCTCTGTCTTGTCTGTCGGTGTGTTGTGAGTTTCCTCTTTGCTCTGCAATGTATTTTTCACTGCCTGAGAACATGATGTGTAGCGTGTGAGCGGCATTGTTTGTCAGAGATAGTAACAGTAACTAAGGAGGGCAGGTCTTTGCAAATGGTCAGTTGACCATTTGGCATAGAGCGTTCTTTAGAATTTTCCGTGTAAAGATAAGCCAGCATGTAAACTTAAGGTGAAGCTCATTTGATATATACCATATAAAGGTAGATACTCACAAAAACCTCCCCTGCTCATAGAAAAAAAAAAAACCTCTATTGCACATGCCCAGGATTTTGCCCTATTTTACTCATAAGATAAGATGGGGATATCACTGACCCTAAACTGCAAGTTCCCACTTTTTTAACTTTCTAAAGTGTCAAATTAAGTGTAAAAGACTAAAAGTCCAAAAACAACCGTGCCCTCAAGACTCATTCACTCCGCCAGCATCTCACAGCAATCATTTTCATACCACAGATTCTAAACATTATTGCAAACTGCCTAGACTGAATTAAATGCAGACACTCATATGAGGAGTTTTAATCAGCAAACTATTTATTCATTCAGAGAACAAATTTTTATTCATGAAGAATTTACAGAGGACTGGATCCTGGTGACTTTATAGCTGGCTATGATTTTGCTTGCTATATTATCACTACGTGTTTCTCGCTCAAGTGGCAATCTTTCCTCTTGCTCGTTCTCTCTCTTGCCTCCATGATTTCCATGATATGGTATCTAATTTGTAGGCATCAGGAAGCCACTATGAATACACGGAAGACTCTTGGAACTTCTGGGAGTGGAGGGATGTCTGCCTTCACAGTCATGAGCATGTTTTCAAATCTTATAACATTTTAAAACCTTTATTATTTCTCAACTTTACAGCTGTGCAGTAAAATTTAGTTAAAGAGTCACTTTTCATTCATGAAGAGGATATGAAAAAATGTGACTCCTGGTGGAAAACAAAGACTTTTAAGATAAAAATGACATGGAATTACCATTATTACCAAGAGATGGCAGCAGAGGATCACTCATTAGCTCAGCTGCCATTTCAACTCCTTAGTTTTTTCACATGTTTTCGATTTATTATAAAATGACTATTATAACAAATTTTTGTACTTTTACTGTAGTGAATAATAAAGTATATCAAGTACAACAAGTCACAAAATCTCTTGGCATTAAAATAAATAAATAAATAAATAAACCAAGACATCAATACCCTATTAGTGTCAGGGAGTCTCAGTCACCGTCCCCAAAGCTCACCAGATCCCAATCACCTGACTACTGATTTTCATCACCTGTCACAGCTCATCACACTCCCTATATCCTTGCACTCTCCCCGCAGTCACATTGTCTGGTCTACAGTTTGCTATGCTAAACGTACCTGATTACTTACCTGTTTGTACTTTCCTTGAAGTCACTCCGATGATCTGCTTCCAGTGTTTCCTCAGCTCCACTGCTCCTCCGCTCCTCCAGATTACCTGCAATACAAAGATAGCCATCATCATACAGCTAAGATCCCCGAAACCATTCCATTCCTGGATTACTCAACTTCAGACTGTTGCCTTGATTACTCCTGCCATTATCCTCAATAAACCTGCTGTTTTGTATCACTTATCTCTGCCTCTCTTGTGTGATTGTGACTATTAGGGTGAATTATTTAGATACTTATTTAATTTGTAGTTAACAATATAAGTTAAATATTAATGGCATAACAAATAAATAATGCATTACATATTTTGAAATATTTTTATATTTAATTTAATGACTACATCTTTCAAGTTTTTATCTTTAATTGTAAAAGCTGCTTAATATATTCAGCCAACACAGACTTGTTGCTGCTGATTTTTTATTTATTTTTATTATTATTATTCTGAATTTAGTCTGTATCACTTAATGCACAGCTCCATTTTTGACATCAGCTTATTAGGTGTTTTGTTCCATTATCACTGTCTATCGTGGCATGATTTAGTGATCTCCTCACTACATTTTTTACACTCACGTATGTTTATATACTGTTTATTCCTGAAACGGTAGGCTATACATGGTCATTTGGTCCTCTTAAACAAACAAAACTTCTTCAGACTGTGAATGGATTATGCAGAGAAACCAAGCAAAGGGCGCTCCCCTTACAGCACAGCTGATTTTGACAGTTGACCGGAAATGACTGAGCTGGCTTATCTAAACCCAGAGTGTAACCGTGCACATATCAAAAGGTGCATCCAAATCGCACACTTAAGCACTATTCTATGATGTTTTGTAGTTTAAATAGTGTGAGTAGTGTGCACACTGAAAATTTCAAAAAGAAAAAGTACATGATGCACTTAAATAACCACCCCCCCCCCCCCCCCCCCAAAAAAAAAAAAATTGTGTGGAATGTTGAACTCTTCATGCACTCAGTTGCAGCTTTAATTATGTTGTGAAGGGAAAGGGGGGGTGGACTATCAGACTTTGATTAATAACATTATAAAACTCGTATACTACTTGGTTGAATAGGCCTACATAGTGCATAAGTACATAGTGTATAGTAAATAATTTGGGACACAGTTAAAGACTATAGAATACCCAAGACGTGTCACTTGTACAGTTTTGAATTGGAAAAAAAATGCAACACTTAATATGCTCTATCAAAGGAAACCCCGCCTTCTGAGTAAAAGAGCAAATTGCTAATCTATAAAGTCATTGCATCACTGCAGCTGCAATTGCTATAGAAACAGTCAGCATTCTAAGACGTGCACTTAAGACTGCGCATACACAGAGGCTGGTCTAGTCTGAAAAATGTGCTTTTTTCAATGCTATTTGAGCAAAAGGAACAACATTTATAAGACATTTGTTGTTACATTTCTTTGGTGATTTCAAATATAAATTTTAGTTGTAAGCTTTGCAAACAGTTTTGGAGAATTTAATGTTTCCCAATTCAAATAGATAGGAGTTGCTCTTGCATCCCTGAGAGGCTTTTCAAACATGGCCCGCAAGTGAAATGACTTGCCTTAAAGCTGCTATGCTTCTATACATAACAAAGCTGGCTGTGGCTAGAGGGGCTACAGCTATGGCCGGAAAGTAACAATAAATTAAATTAGCTAGATATTAGATTGTGTTTTATTAACGTCTACACCTACCCCAATATATATAGTAATAGTATAATATATAGTATAGTAATTGTTGTTTAGTGTGACAAAAATGACAAAATATTGATGTGCACATGCCCAGTAAGCCCTGGTGGCTGTAGCTATACCCCTTCCTTAACCAGCAAACCCAGAGAAACAATTATAAATTAAGCAGGTGTAGAGATTAGTTTATTTCAAAATGCTTTAAATAACATATTTCTGCTTCAAAATGACCAAAATCTACATTAGAAGCACTCAAGCCCTCAAAATTATTTGGGCTATTGAACGAAGAGTCATCAGAGTTGACTAGATTATTAACACCAATCTACTATATTTAATGTAACAAGATTAAATTATGGTGCAATAAATGTATTACAGTAGTATTTATGTAAACATGCACAGTCATCAACATTCAGTATGCACAACAATGATTACAATAAATAATTTTTCATAATAAGATAAGACTTTAAAAATTACAAAACATATTGCTAATGTTGACATCAACAACAACAATAGCAGCAAATAACCAGAGAATAAAACAAAGGAAATGTATCATTTATTCACGTCGCAGTGAACTCTGCGAATAAGTAAAGTATTTGTGGATTATAATAAGTAAGGAGTACTCACAATAAAGGACAAAAAGGTCAAATAGATTATAGACAACAAGGGCATGGAGAAAGTGTACTCTCTACAGTGCTGCACAGTTACACCTAAAATATTCTGCTCTTTCAATACCAAACAGAGCACAATACAGATCAAAGTAGCATATTTCTGGCATTTCACTGCAGACAAAACAGCATTTCAATATAGGAAATACAGTATATGTTGAGACATTATGACACTGGGGTCAATAACACACAAAGACACACACTTCTTACATCACTTACCTCAGTTAGGTATGAAACACTGGAATGTCATTATGGGATGTTAATGTGCTGTTATGCCAGTAAAACAGCGCATTCATTCAGTCTGTTATGCCAGTAAAACAGCGCATTCATTCAGTAAACGAAAAGTTTTTGTTTGTTTGTTTGTTTGTTTTTGCTTGCAGTGGTTAAAAAGTAATACAAAGTTGATTAAAAAAAAAAAAAAAAACATTCCGGGTCACACTGACATGCATTGCTGATTCTCTTAGAGTTGTCATGTGAGGCGTCCATTACTATGGTGACAGTGACGTATCCTGGAGTTCACCGAACTACGGTTCACTCGCACAATGGTGAAGGCTTACCTCATGCATATTAATTGATGCTGACGTTGCTTGGTAACTTTGCTGGAGTGTCCAGTCACGTAATCTAATTAATATTTATGAGCCCACCCTTCACTGTAGTAGGGCTGGTTAATTTATAACAATTCTGTATTGTGTGTGTAAATTTTCCCTCATGACATACATTTATAATGTGTCTGTACACAATGATCTTTGAAGGAAAATGTTGTGTTTGTCAGTTTGGCTGATGAGTTGAGAGGTGCGTGTAGCAGATGGCCTATCCGGTCTATTCTAAATGATCTTTCATTATTGATGGAGATCAGAAAGTGACTTTATGTGCAAAAGAGCCCTTTGTTACCTCTCTGCATCAATTATTGTAATGAGTTCCCATCTAAGGTGAGCTTTCATGCAGCTTTGTAAACATATATTATGTAGTATGACAATTTACACAAAAGTTCCTCATACATAATTTACAAACGTACTTCACACAAAGCCAATGAGAGGAGCCAAACATCTGCTGTGATGGATGATAGGTGCTACATGCAACACACTGCTCTCCTGTACATGACACACCACAGCATGGTAAATGTTTGGCCTAAGAACATACCCATTATGCACACACATGATAACAAGACCAGTCACAAGATACTTGTGAATTTTTTTTTTTTTTTTTTTTTTTTAAGACTTCTGAAAAGATGATGTGTGTAAATCTAATGATTGGATGTCACTTCAGTTAGGGCACTTTTGACTACTACTTGAAAAATGAAACTGTATTTTATCTATTTTAAAATGTGTTTGCATGTCCTAGAATAAATATCTGATTATGCCTGTTCGGGTGGGTTTTGGCTATAATGTGTCATAATCTATTATTTCATTAAATAATCCTGGGGGACGGAGTTCCAGTAATTGAAGTATCACCCGTATATGGCATAAGTCATTACAGTGTTAATAATATCAATGTACAAATCAATAACAATAATTGAAGTGCCTTCATATCTTAACTCAAATCATGGATTGATTGATGTTTTCCTCAAAGACATTTTCATTGACAGGATTTTATTAAACCACACTTCATCACATCTTCATGCTCTGACTAATTACTTAATATTATGATAAGCACATCAAACTGCCCATGATGTCTTTTTTTACAGATGCAGCAACTGCCACGCTGCTATTGTTCTACTTTACCGATTCATTATTGTAAAGTATGCCATTAGTGTCCATGTGCTTATTAGGCAGGTTGTTAGAGAATCTAAATAAGACATCTTGTGACGTGGCCAGCGTCTCTTCTCCATTACTCCAGTTGATTGTTCACATGATTATATATAGACCTGAATCCAGCTTCAGCTTATCCAATTAATTCCATGTGTAGGCATGAAAGAGGTTGATGATGTTATCTTACCTAATTAACCTGCGTAAAGCTCTGACTGGAGGACAGGCCTGATCATCCCTCATCTAAGTGTTCATTACTATCATTAGCGTAAGGGGACTAAACCTTGAGCTGCTAGGGCACCATTAATTTATATTGGGTCCTTTTTTACCTCACTTTGCAGTCGTTTGTCAAAACGGAGACCATATAGTACGTCTGGAGCTAAACCTGGCTGAAGAGTCTCCTGTTTATTTAATTGTTCTGTAATGAGAGGAGACCATACAGATCCAGTAAATGTAGAGGCTTGTAATTAAAAGGAAATAATATAAAACACATTTGTGTGACTCTTAAAATGTAATATTTTTTATTCATGTTGCTTTTTGTAAACCTTTCCAACCATTTTCAAGAAAACTTTTAATTCACTGACAAAATAGTGATCAAGTAAAAAGTCATCAAATATTTCCCATACCTTGAATATATCTGAGTGTACACCTATTAATCATTAATTCAAAAACAATATTATAAATAATAATAATAATAATAATAATAATAATAATAATAATTTTAAAGTTAAATTTAAACAATAAAACAGATTTACTTCACAGTCTTCAGCTGGTTACATCATATCTAGATATTTCAATTTTGCCCACCCCCCCCCCCAAAAAATATAAAAAAAAATTTTTATTTTACTGTAAATCTAAATATGCTGTAGAAATTGTATTCAAGCCATTGTCTGCAATGAATATGAATTGTAATATTAATGTAAATAAAATTTACTGTAATTAGTAGATCCAACTTCAAAAAAAAAAAAAAAAAACCTTCACTGACAAATAAACTGAGTTACTGAGCTTTAGTTTGGTTGTTTTGTGTGAACTTGTAAAGTAAGCAAGTTTCTCTCTGACATTAGACAGGCCTTTCTGTCAAAGCGGATCAACAAGCTGTTGGAGAGAAATGACTTTCCTCTGTTTTGTCAGCTTTTCAGTTTGTTAGGAGGCTTCAGCTTATTAATGCTGTGAAATGCAGGCGGATCAATAGCATTCATAGGGCAATGTGTCATTTGTTAATCGGGTATTGATGAGAATATCGACAGGAGGCTAATTAATCGTAGACCTCGAGTAGCCTTCCATGTGTTTTCTTAATTATGTTCTTCATCTTAGTCTCTACTCACACCAGATGAAGTTAGTAAGCAAAGTTCACTGTCCGCTGCTTTCAGCGCTTACAACACCTCACGTACTGCTGTTAGGAAAGAATAGAAATGCTGCAGTCTTTCACTGATGTGAATTTCCTGAGGTAGTACATTTACAGCTTCATTAATTGCCACAATTTCTAAGTTTGTGTGTTTTTTTTTTGTTTGTTTGCTTTGTTTTTTTTTTGTTTTTTTTTTGTTTTTTTGCTATGAGACAAGAGTATAATCTGAGCTGATAGTGGGTGTATTTAACTGTATTGTGCATCGTTTCAGGATGGGGCAGGTTGTCACATGCTAATATAATTATTAATTACATTTTTGTTGGTCATAACAATGGTTTTGTGTATAATGATTGTTTAACAGCTAAAAATAATACAAACCATATAGTTACAGGCTGGGTAATGTTGCACTTTTTTGTAATGTGTGTGTGTGTGTGTGTGTGTGTGTGTGTGTGTGTGTGTGTGTGTGTGTGTGTGTGTGTGTGTGTGTGTGTGTGTGTGTGTGTGTGTGTGTGTGTGTGTACGTGTGTGTGGAGTGGGGGTATAATTAAATTGACTTTCACAAATCTCTCTACACCAAGGAATATTCACTATAGACTAAAAAGTCCAACAACTAGCCCTTTTCACCCATATATACATGTGTGCATTTTCTTCTGATACACTTTGATTTGTTTTAATCAATTTAGTTGGTTCTTAATTGACTCATGTAACAAATGTTACCCTGTACCACAAAACCAGATTTATAAGGGTCAGTTTTTTTTATTTTTTTTTTATTATTATTATTATTATTTATTTATTTTTTATTCAGATATATCTGAAAGCTGAACAAATAAGCTTTCCATTGATGTATGATATAGAGAAAATCTCCTTTAAAGTTGCCCAAATGAGGTTCTTAGTAATGCATATTACTAATCAAAAATTACATTTTGATATATTTACGGTAGGATATTTACAAAATATATTCCTGGAGCATGATCTTTACTTAACATCCTATTTATTTTTGACATAAAAGAAAAATCAATAATTCTGACCCATAGAATGTATTGTTGGATACTGCTACAAATGTAGGCTTCCCGTGCAACTTATGACTGGTTTTGTGGTCCAGGGTCACAAATAAAAAACTGAGATAGGCGCTAACTGCTAATCTATGTGCCACAATTAGCCAAACCCATATGCTTACTGAGACTGCAATAGATTCAAGACTGAATCTGCTAAACAATTAAAACAGAGCTGCGTGAGGTCTGTGTGCATCTTCCTCATTATTAAATCTCAGACTGCAACAGTGAAAGTGCAGTCTTCAACCCGTCTGCATGTCTCTCACAATATTAGGCCACAGGAGCGTTCCGCGTCACACCCTGCTCTCGGGCTAAATAAGCGTGCACGCACACAGGCCGTTTGAAGTGAAAGTGTAGGGATCGATAGGCTGATGCATTAGCTCCCCATGCTGCCAGCACCAGGCTCCTGAAGGTCAGAGCCGCCAAGGGCAACACCAGGGGGCCACACCGATGTTTTTCCCCAAACTGCAGCATGGCAACAAACAAAAGCCCCTCAACTTTTGCCTGGTGGTTTGATTATTGTTTATAGATACAGTGAGGAAGGAAAGCATGGCCTGGAGGCAGCATAATTATTTACAGCTGAAAACTCATATCATTATCAGCATGCCTCTAATTGCCAGAAGTAATATCAATGTTAGTTGATTAAATGAGAGTTTTTCACTCTCTCTTCCTCTGTTAGATGCATAAAAATTGCTTTTTTTTTTTTTTTTACTTGGGCATATGGAGTAGCATTTCATCAGACTGCAGCTGTTCAATTAGCCTTTTTTTTTTCTTTTTTTTTTTTGTTTCAACTATAAACTGTGTTTAATTGATTTTTTTAAATTTTTTTTTTTACTTCAGTGCCTTTGGCCTGTGCGTTCAAGGTCACTCAAACAAAACAATACAGCAAAATAAAACCTCCTCTCTCCTTCCAATAATCCACCATTAAACACTGGTGCAAATGAATGCAAAGATAATCAAACCATGTTTCAGAGTCTGGCAGGACGAGTCTGGTGTGGGTTTGGGTGCGCGTGCAGTGGCGCTACAGGAGGTATTGCCTGATGCAAAATTTCAGTGATTGATTAAGTAAATGTTTGTTTGGCCTGCACCAGCCCCTTCCACCATCAAAATGTCACAATATTTTGTCATATATTTAAGCTTGTACTAAAGATGAAGCTATAAATAACACAGCTCATATCAGGGAAAAAATACATAAACCTGAAGGCTAATTTATTATTCATGTCTAGATTACTCAAAAGTGAAAGCTGCAGCACTACACTATGTTGAAATATATCAAATCTCGTATTTGTATGCATTTCAACTATGTCAGTTCAACTTCTGATGTAAACAGGGCATCATAGGGAATAAATGCATCGGTCCCAACACAAAACAATGGATTTGCAGGCCTCAGATGTCATTTGAGAATTTTTTTTTTTTTTTTTAAGCATCTGATGACACAGAAATTCATTTTTCATCACATGGTGAAAAACATCATTCATATTTTAGAAATATTTAATATTTTAGAATATGAAATATTTACTGGGCTTAGTGTTATTACTTTATTTTGAACTTGAAATGAAAACAATTGAAATAAAAATTTAAACGAACAAAAGTGAAACTAAACTAATGTACTTTTTATTTCTGTCCCGCACTGTGTCGGAGTGAATGACAGAGATGCAGATTAAAATAAACAGTCTTTAATGAATGAATACACACAAGGGGTAATACAAACCAGGAACGGGAGAAGACAAACATACATCACCATGTAGACCCAACAAGGACAGAACGCTCAGACTGGGACTTAAACACATGGGGTAGTGAGGACAATTAACACGACACACCTGAATCACATGAACACAATCAAACAAGGGAGACACTGGGTCACGGAGCACATGGGGAGGGACAACACAACAAAACAGGTCCATAATACTGACAATTCCCACAAAATCACTTTAATTTTAGTTTTTAAAATATGTATGTATAAACTGAAGCTAACAATGATAGTTTGATAACAAACTACTGTATAAGTATTGTATAGTACCTACATGTTAAGTGATGTGACATACAGCTCAGTACGTTGACCCATACTCAGAATCCGTGCTCTGCATTTAACCCATCCGAAGTGCACACACACAGCAGTGAACACAGACACACCGTGAACACACACCCATAGCAGTGGGCAGCCATTTATGCTCAGGGGCACCTCAGTCGTGGTATAGCCGGCCCGAGACTCAAACCCACAACCTTAGGGTTAGGAGTCAATCTCTCTAATCATTAGGCCATGACTTCCCCTTCCCCTTAAGAAATTGTGTATCTGTACTGTTACTACTTTAAGGTACCTCATCAACAGCTTAGTATCAGGGTTAAATGGGCATTTTGTACAGTATGTCAAGTCTTTTAATGTGTTTCACATGAGAAATGCTATTTATTATGAATACAGAATTGCTGTCTATGGAGTGGTCCAAAAGAATCACATCTGAAGCTCCATTTCACTTAGGATGCTTAGAAGTAGACAGTAGAGAGTGAGTGGGTTTTAGAGCACAGCTGATATCTGAGTGAAAACTACAGCTGTGATGTGTGTGATATTTACAGAGTGTTTTACAAACTGGATTGCTCAGAGGCTGTGTCTGCCATGATTTATTTAATATGCATGGTAAAGTGAGGAATAAGACTATTAGAGAATTTTCTGCTTTCTTTGAATGCGGCATGCCTGCTCACTGTGATAAAGAAAAGAGGAAAGATCGTGTGAACAAGCCTGGCATGAAAAAGCATCTCTAGTTTAGTGGTCGTATTGTGCATGAGACTGACATGATTGGCAAAAGGGCACCACAAATAATTGGAGAAACTGGCCTAAGGTCATCATTAGGAGTTGATCTTTAGAACATCAGGAGCTGCAGGGAGCTTTTAGAGAACATCTTGAGGTGCTTTTGGCATCACTTCCTGACAGGGGTTGTTTGTATTCTGATGACAGACCATGAATCTCTCTTTCATCACTGTGGACTAAAAAGCAAACAAATACAATTTATATCATCATTACTTACCCATGTTGTTACAAACCTGTATGGCTTGCTTTCTTCTACAGAACATTTAGAAAGATTTTTTTCCTTTTTTTTTTTTTGTCTAGTCAATGAGGTCCAAAGTTTCATGTTCCAAAAACGATTCAATGGCCAAGAGCGTGAATTGAAGCCACACTTCATCCATAACTAGCATGGTATAATCTTCTAAAATATTTTTTTTAGTGAGAGTGAGTACAATTCTGAAAGAATTTTCAGTTTTGGCTACCTAGAGTTTAAAAGTTACATAATATGCATAATGCTGTTTAAATATTTTGGTGGTTTAAAAAGTTTGAAAGTATGCAGGCATTGCTGTGAGGTTTCTAGGTGTTCAGGGTAGATGCATGTGCTAGGGTGTTTTTGGTAGTTGGTAGGGCCTTCCCACAGTACGCGGGCGCTAGTGTTATCTGACTGCTATAGGGTGATTTGGCTGGTTGCTAAAGGATGTGAACAATGTGAGCTTCTCTCCAAAGACAATTTAGAGACTAGCAAAATAAATAAATAGATAAATTAAAAAAGGGAAATGTGTGATACTACACTAAATATAACTTGGAGCATGGAAAGATAAATATATATATCATCTAGTATAATTTGCATTGTACTTCCACCAGTGAGGTTGAGTTGCATTCATACTAATCATGAACTGTACCCCACAGCACTTTCCAAGCAGACTTGGGTGTGGTTTGGTGGTGCATGTACAAGTTAGAATCCTACATTCACACAAACAAGCAAACTAGTCTGACATCACAATGACTCATGTCCACATGAAAAGCTCTAGTGTGAAAGTGGCAAAAGTGTGTTGGGATGTGGTGATGGTAAACTCACTTTTTACTTTCTTAGAAGCCAAATGCTGCTTATCATATTTCTTCAGATGGAGTGACACTTGCATGCTAATATTTGTTTAGCACAAACTGTAGCTGCTTGTAAAAACTTCCACAGTACTCAGAATTATTGACACACTTTCATTTTGGTGCCAGGCCTCATTATGTTTATGGCTTTATGCTGAGTGTTCTGAGAAACTCTTGAAATAATTGCTGTAGCAAGTTTGTAAAATAAAGCACATGAAAAAAGGTCAGCCAGGCATTTCTCCTTCACTTCCTGAATGAAAAGCAAATGTTAAAGCTCCTCTTTCCACACAGGATGACCTAATGCAGAGGTTTCCAACCCTGGTTCTGGAGTAGCCCCAGTACTCACTGTATTTTGGATGTCTCCTGTATCTGACAGCGATTTGAGGTCTTGGAGCTGAAGAATTGGTACAAGTGTGTTTAATTAGGGAGACGTCCAAAATGTGCAGTGCTGGGGGTTCTCCAGGACCAGAGTTGAGAACCACTGAGCTAATGGACACCTGATTCCCTGTTAGATAATAGTCTGACATAAGGAAAATATTAACTATGGACAGAAAACTTATACGGAGGGTAACAGTTTCTCACAAATGAGATGATGTATATTATGCATAATTGTGCATCTTGGGTAAATGGGAAACCAGCATATCTAAAAGAGCCCTTGATCATCTGAGCGCTGCACCTGTACACACCGAGAGAGTGAGCCATTGACGTGCCGTTAACAAGTAGCACATTCAGCTCGTGCATTAACTCCAGATTCTTTTGAACTTGTAATCATCAGACCGAACTAGTTAATCATTCAATACTGAGCAAAGCAAGGTCATATTATCCTACAGTGTTGTGTATGTGTAAAAAACAAAAGATGTCAGGAGTATTTCTCTTTTCACCTATACATAGATTGATGTTAGAATTATGCATGCAAAGTATCTGATCTGTCTGTAGACTAAGCTTGCATGAGTTATTGCCCATCATTTGTTTAAGTGAGGAAGAAGGCCAAAAACATACATTACACAAGTATGCAATTGGAGACCTAAATTGGTGGTGCTGTTCCAGCTAATTAGTGCCACTAACCAGGAATAAACTACCAAAAAAACAAACTTTTCACACTCTGACTCTAATTCTGATTCTAATGATAGCATTGCACATGTGCATAAAAGAAGAATTTTGTCTTTTTGTCTTTTTTTTCTTTTCTGATCTGTAATTTTTGTGCAGCTACCACATCTCAAATTAAGTATTCAATTTTATATTGTATGGAATTGCAAATGACAGTGGAGAATTTGAAAAGTAAATGATGGCAATATGGTGAAATGTTTCTAGAACAGTAGAACAGTTTTAATGTGATGCCATATAAGAACAACAACAACAAAAGTCTCTGTTTGTTGCATTAAAAATCAGCCTGTGGTACAACAGCCACATACAGTATGTAACAAACCTCTGTACGATAAACGATAAAGCAACTGATAATCGTAATTGTATAATTGTTGATTATAGAGTATGTTTCAGGCCAAGCGGTCCACAGATTCATGAGAATTATATGCAGAAATGTGATCATAAGCCTTTTTTCAGAATATACTGCTCTTTCTCTCTCTGACAGCATGCACAAATGTTCAGCCTTGTGCACATATTAAACGTTTGGCATCTGTCATGATTTTTTCCTGCAGTACATTGAACTGTGCGGTTGCTCCTAGAATGCACAGCGCATTAAAGTAGTGGCAGTTCACTTTATTAAAGTCTCTCATTTGACACTGAATGCCTGAGAGCAGTACGCCACCACAAACACGCTTGATGTCTGCGAGTGTTTCGTGTGTGTGGGTATGTGACAAGAAAACTGTTGTTAGTGTTAGCAGAAACACAAAGGGCATTTGTATCATATTGTGTGTTTTTTAACAATGTTTTATTGTATTCAAGCATGAAAATAGTGTCAGTGTTTTTAAAAGAACAAGCTTCGTCATCAAGGCAGCATTCTGGAGAATATAAGTTACATGGTGGTACTCTAAGTGTAAAGCATGAGGAACCCATCTGAAAATGGGAATTTGGCAATTAGCAAATTAGTCATTAGTAGATGCTGAGTGTTTCCAGTGTCACAAACAAGCACTACAGCTTGTCAGTGTGTGTGTCACCATCCCGAGCCTGATTTATTTGACCACTAATCAGCAATACGCTTGAACAAGCAGTTAAAGCCGCGGAGGAAATGAGAACCACTCGAAATACGCCAAGTGCACTTGACATACAAAACACACAAGCTGTAAATGCCATGAGCAGAAAGAAAGACTTTCAGAATCATTCAGCGGACAAGGGTCAAAGGAGTGTTAGAAAGCTTTTTGATAAATGGCTTATATGACAGATTGATGCAACAAACTTGTGACATTTTAGTAGATTGAGTTTTAGAAGAACAATGCAGTTTGTTTGCTACTTTATGTCATTTTCAGCAATGTCTTTGTACCAAATGCTGTTGATTACCACTGACAATAATTTAGATAAGGGGTACTTATTTCAGTTCCTGGACATTTATCTTCCTACAGATTTCAGTTATTGAGGATTTAGATCATTTAAAGCTTTATAGTCAAGTAATGCTGTGTCACCGGTCAACCAGTTCTTATTACTCACCGAAGCCAATTGTTTGGCATTTTGCCTCAGGAGTTTGTTTGTGCATTAAAAGGGTACTGCAGAAGTTTTTCGATCCACATATGAGCTGTACTGAATGACAGACCCAAACCCAAAATGCACAATGTGGCCAAATGTAAATACTGCAATATCTGCATAAAGGTTCATGCACATTTTTATATGAAAGAAGTCTGGGTAACACTTTAGAATACTGTTCCGTCAATAGTTATTAACTACGCAGAAACAAATGAGTAACGCAAGTTTAGTACTCTAGTAACTAGTCCTACTATTAACTAACAAGAAACTCTGATTAATGAATTAGTAAGTAATAGTAATTACTAAGTATTTGGATCAGTATTCTAAAGTAAACTTCATGATAAAACCCTAGTAATGACTGATTTCATTGTAAACCTTTGAGGTTTTTGTAAGATTCTGGATAGCAAATTGTTCCGAATTATTTGGTAATACATGGGTCATTACTATTGGGTTACCATGATCTTCACTTTAAAATACTGCTCCAAATAATTAGTCATTCCTTTAGAAGGATGTAGTAACACTTGAGTTATTACCATTCAAACCCTTACATATGCCTCAAAAGCTTACAATGACTTCATTCAATATTAGAAAGTTGTCGTGCTATTCACTTTAGAATACTTAATAGTAGTTACTAGAGTGTTAATAGTGCATTAGTCAGTTGTTCCTGTGTAGTTAATCATTAATGACAGAACAGTATTCCAAAATTGTTACCCAAATCTGTTTTAATGCATGTCTCTATTCCTGAGGTTATTTTCTTGTATTGCTACTTTGCTGTATTGAATAATGTCCCACCATCAGCATGACCTCCCTAGAGAAAAAGACAAGAAACTTAAAAAATTAATTTACAGTTGCCCACCTTACAGGTAGCAGAGTTGAATGTAATTACCAGGCAGAACTTAAATGAGTATAATTGAGAAAAGGCCTACAGCATACTTGATAACGAATAGCAAGCTAATGAGAGAGCTAAATGGGCACTGGTGGGGCAGTGAGTATGGCACGTTTCTGCTATATATTTCTTAACTTAAACCTTCCCTTCCTGCCACATACACAGCTGTGGTTGAAATGCAGAGGTTTCACTTAGCAGAGACTAGTTTTATTTATTCAGCATTAGACGTTCAGAATTACTGGAGATCAGCATGGGGTGGAAAGGTCAGGCCATGGCACAATGATGTTGGGAGGGCTCTGAACTCTTGACATGTGTTGTTCATTTCATTTTCATGGTTTTGACCCATCATTCCAAATTCAGTTTACATGTCTGAGTTTTCTCTGACAAACCAATTTTTTTTAAGTTTTCAGCATATGTTTGTAAGCATTTACAAGTGATAGTTCACCCATAATTGAAAGTTGCCATCATTTACTCATCCTCATACTGTTCCAAATTCATTTGACTTTCCAACCCAATCTCATTACAAAATAATACTGTTTTACAAAGTGACGATTTTGTATGAATTTGCACGATGTGATTCATACAGAAAACATAGTTATTTAGGGAAAAATAAATAAATAAAAAACTTAACCATGAAGATCCACCCACCATTAAACCTAACTGTCAGTGGGGCATTAGCAGATCATACGAAAACACAAAGGACTGTATTAATTCATGAGAATTAGCCAGCAATACACCAAAATATAAAATACTTACAAATTGCTGTTAGATTATGTTGGGCATTATCTATTTATTACAGAAGTTTTATAGTGAACAGAGGTTCACATAATTTCAAAATGGTGGAATACATTGAGAGAGGAGTGACCCACACAATATATGATTAAAGCACATTTTATAAAAAATAAAAATAAAAAATAAAACTGTTCACCACTTAGATGACTCTTCACAAAAAATACAATTCATTTCTTAATGTGTAAAACTTATGAACAGATATGTATCAAGCCTTAGTGTTCAGAAACCATTATCAAAAGAATACAAGTAGAAAAAATAAAAACTCAGATTCTGTTAAATACAATGGCCTATACATATTGCACATAAACATGTTAAACATTCAGCTCAGATAAAACAGTCAAACAAATACATACATATATTTCTGAATTACTTTTTCCTTTAAGGGGCCAATCCCAAAAAAGATTTCAGATACAGTCTAGTATTGTCCCTAAATTATATTAAATTATGTTATTATATGAATTTAGTGCTGTCAAACTCTTTAAATTATATTAAATTATGTTATTATATGATTTTAGTGTTGTCAAATGATTAATTGTGATTAATCGCATCCAAAATAAATGTTTTTATTTACATAATATATCTGTGTGTACTATGTATATTTATTGTGCATGTATAAATACACACACAGTATATAATTTGAAAATATTTAAATGTATGTACATGTATATATTTATATTCATATAATTTATATTATATACTGTATAAATATATTTAATATATAAATGTAACTTATTTTTCTCAAATATATACATGCATGGGTTTGTATGCATAATAAATATACACAGTACACACACATATACTATGTAAACAAAAACTTTTATTTTAGATGTGATTAATCGCGATTAATGGTTTGACAACACTAATTATTTTGTATTGACCTTTTGGGGAACAGATTTACCTTTTGGGGACAAATTTGTTTATGAACTATTGCTAAGTACACAAACATAGAGAATATAATCAGTTCCTTCCGACTGACTACATTCTCTGCATTGACAGACAAACATATGGGTGAAACTCCACACTCTTTAAGCAGGAGGTGGGGGTAAGAAGAATTCTTGTCTCTCTGACTTTCTCTCAAATCATCAGGCTCCACTCTGTCAAATGCATCCATTGTCTGTCTATTTTAGGATGGAAAAGAGAAAAGCAGCAAGGGAATGATTCGAAGCACTGGAGTGATAGTGGCTGCATATTAGTTTTTTTCTGACTGGAGAAAAAATCAATACAGCTTTACAGGCCAGGGCAGAGTGACCCACATCCCAAGAACGGCCAGGCTTTTACCCACACCCTGGCCAGTGTGTGTGTGTGTGTGTGTGTGTGTGTGTGTGTGTGTGAATGCAGTGAGGGAGGGAGGGTGTTCACATACGCCCTGCCCTGCCCTCCTCTTACCGCCTGATTTCACAATGACTGATTCCAAGTGACGCAAGGATCATAAAAGAGCAAAGCTAACTGTCAGCCTCTATTAGAATGGACACATAGACATAGACAAAGAGGAACAGCCTCTAACATTACCTCTGATTATCATGCAGGCCCAGGCCTGGACTCACCTGAACGCTGCATCTTTAGGAGTGGATGAACCCTCAGATTTAGCTAGCAAGCTTGAGCTTGTTTGACGTATCTTCAGTATTAGCCATCTAAACGCCGCTTAGGCTAATGGAGGTGGAATCAGCGTGTTGGAATAGTAACAGCGGTTCTCATCGCAGCAGCTGTGAGGGTTCTCACGTTAAGGGTTTGCGTGAAAGGCTACTGAGGGTCACAGAGGAACTCCCGGTCTGGGGATGGGTGGTGTTTTGGGGGCTTGTAACCCTCCATAGGGGTCAGAGAGGGTTTTGCTCAGCCTTGATGAACAGTAAACTGAGAAATCTTAATGAGAGTCATATGTGTTATTTGTTAGATTCCCACACCTCCCCGCATTTTTATGTTAACGCAAAGATCAACAAAGCAGGGACTTGAAAGAAACCTTATTACACTCTTTTGTATGGAAACGGTACATGGTTTGTCGGATTTTGAGTTGTTGTGAATGGTAATAATTATAAAAGAGTACAGACTTGTTGTGTTCCCTCTGTCTCACACACACACTCACACTAGCCAAGGACCTCAGTGTGGTCAGTCAATATAGTAGTCTGTCACCACATACACTTTTTTGATGAGAGGAAACAAACCATTCAGATCAATACATTTCTCATCACACTCACTGCTCTATCACTCCATGCGCGCCTCTATCAGCAGAGCTGTAAAAACAAACTCTATATATATATATATATATATATTATCTGAAGAAAAGTATTTTTTTAAGTAGTTATTCGTTTGTGTGTGTGTGGTTGTGGTTGTTAGGGTTTTCTGGATGGTTTTCAGTGGTGTTGTGAATTGCTAGTGCATTTCAAGGGTATTTTCACTGCTTACTGGGCCAAGTCAACTGAATATTAAACATGCCATTATGATTGCACTTGCTGTGTACATTATTCTGACTTCTGTGTGGATTTTAACGAATATATCAGATTATTCCACATTTAAAAAAATCAATGGACAATTATAACTGAGCCTTTTGAAAAATGAGTGTGCTGCTAAATAATCTTTTTATAATTTTTTTTTTGTCATTCTTTAAAAAGTACATTTATTTTGATGATTTGACTAACACATCCACATATTAAAATACAACTCACATCAAATCTATAATTATAAATTTATTTAAATACATGACATACTAGTTTCAGTGAAAGTAAGTTATATTCTAGTTTACTATACATGCCATAGTTCCATATAATCCATATTTCAAAGACAATAGAAATAATTATGATATTACATATAAATATGTACTTTGTGGGTTGAAAAAAATAAATAAAAAACTCTTACTTTTAGCTAATTCCAAAAGTATGCATTTAAAACTATTATTAATTTTCATTTAATTCCAAATAACTTGCAATTAAATTCACACAATTTTCATTCAGTTTACACTTATATATTTACATATAGTATATATAGTTTATTCTTATATTACTTAAGTAATAGGCTGAGTAATAGTACTTTGTTTATTGTGTCATTAGTTTAGCAACATTCTAACATAACACTCTATTGGTTGTGTCTCTTGTGCGCTTTCCAGAAGGGATGCCATTTGTGTGGCTCAAAGAGTTTTTGCCCATGAAGAGAATTTCAGACGAGTCACTTCCATCCAACCATTCTTCAAACCACTTGTCAGGGTTGTGGGAAAATTGGATCCTAACGCAGCATCTAGGACCATAGGCAGGGAAACACTCTGGATGGATGGCCTATAGATCAGTCATATGTGAGCTTCCATGTCCATTAGGATCCCTCAGGATTTAGAGACAGGCATGTGAGAAGTGAGCTAAATCTGACAAAAATTCATCAGTCTGTATTTATAATTAGCTGTATATAAAAACAAACATTGGTATGCACCCGTTTAAATAGCTAAGTAAATGTGTCTTCTTCATAACTCTGCATGTTCATAATTTAACCTTATGAATAAGCATATGAAACTCAAGTTCATTTTCAAAGGAATGACCAGACTAATAGAAAAGTCATTTGAAATGAACTACAAAACTGTGTTAAAAAAAAAAAAAAAAAAAAAAAAAAACCTTAATCAAGTGACATGTGGCCAAGTATGGTGACCCATACTCGGAACTAGTGCTCTGCATTTTTCCCATCCAAAGTGCAAACACACAGCAGTGAACACACACAAAGCAATGGGCAGCCATTTTTTGCTGCGGCACCCAGGGAGCAGTTGTGGGTTCAGTGCCTTGCTCAAGGACACCTCAGTCATGGTATTGAAGGTACAATGCTCACTCCTCCCACCTACAATCCCTGCCAGTACAAGACTCAAACCCACAACCTTTCAGTTACAAGTCAAACTCTCTAACCATTAGGCCACGACTTCCCCATTTAATATGACTGACAAAAAAACATTGATTAAAGGGGTCATATGACATTGCTAAAAAGAACATTATTTTGTGTATTTGGTGTATTGCAATGTGTTTATGCGGTTTAAGGTTCAAAAAACATAGCATTTTCCACATAATGTACATTATTTTTGCTCCTCTATGCCCCGCCTTTCTGAAACGCATAGATTTTTACAAAGCTCATCGGTTTGAAAAGCGAGGTGTACGCTGATTGGCCAGCTATCCAGTGCGTTGTGATTGGCTGAATACCTCAAGCGTGTGACAGAAATGTTACGCCCTCTACCACACTGTGATGCCATCTCCCAGCACGACGAGACAAAACCAATAAAACCCATTACAAACGAGCCATTTGTTGCAACCAGTGGAGATATAATTACTGATTATAATGACTTATACTATCTTTTTACGCATTGCGTTGCGTATCACGCTGCGTAAACATAAAACCATGTCTGCATTTGTGATTGGAGAAATTACAAACAACAAGCGCTACTCTGCACTGCTCAAAACTCGCATTTGAATCATCAGTGGAAAATTATTTATATTTGTAAATGTAATTACAAGCTATGAATCAGAAGCACCAGACTGTCCTGGCTCTGTATGCCACCAGAACAGAATTAAACATAAAACAATCAAGATTAAATTGAAGTGCAGACTTTAAGCATTAATTCAAGGGGTTGAACAAAAAATATAAAATGCTAAGAAATTACACCCATTTTATTTGCAGTCCCCCCTTTTTCAGGGGCTTAAATGTAATTGGACAAATAGATATGATCATTAGAAAATGTTAATTTTTTATATTTTTTTGAGAATCCTTTGCAGGCAATGAATGCCTTAAGTCTGGAACTCACTGACATTACCAGAGACCATGCTTTTCCATTTACTGATCCTTTACGGCATCTGACTTCAGTTGTTGTTTATTTGTGGGTCTTTCTGCCTTTAGTTTTGTCTTCAGCAAGTGAAATGCATGCTCAGTCGGGTTGAAATCAGGAGATTGATTTGGCCATTGTAGAATATTCCACTTTTTTACCTTCAAAAACTCCTGGGTTGCTTTTGCTGTATGTTTTGGGTCATCGTTCATTTGTACTAAGGAGCGCTGCCCAATCAACTTTCCTGCATTTGACTGAATCTGGGCAGAGAGTATATCTCTATACACTTCAGAATTCTTCCGGCTGCTTCTGTCTTCTGTCACATCATCACTAAACGCCAGTAACCCAGTACCACTGGAAGCCATGCATGTTCATGCCATCACACTGCTCCACCATGTTTCACAGATGACGTTGCGTGCTTTGGATCATGAGCTGTTCCAAGCCTTCTTCATACTTTTTTCTTTCCGTCATTCTGGTACAGCTTGATCTTAATTTCAGCCGTCCAAAGAATGCTTTTCCAGAAGTGGTGTGGCTTTTTTAAATGTTTTTTTTTTTTTTTTGTTGGCAAAGTCTAATCTGGCCTTGTTTGCACCTTGTGGTGAACCCTCTGTGTTGCTCTCTTGTAGTCTTCTCTTGACTGTAGACTTTCACAGTGACACACCTACCTCCTAAAGAGTGTTTTTCACTTGGCTGGATCTTGTGAAAGGGTTTTTATTTACCACGGAGAGGATTCTCAGATCATCCAGCACTGTTGTCCTTCTTAGATGTCCATGCCTTTTTATGTTGCTGAGCTCACTAAAGTGAAGTGAAAAGTGAAGTGCATTCTTTTTTCTCAGAATGTGCCAAACTGTTGATTTGGCCACTCCGAATGTTCCTGCTATCTCTCTGGTGGATTTGTTTTGTTTTTGAAGCCTAAGAATTGTCTGTATCACTTGTATGGAGAGATCCTTTGACTGCCTGATGTGGGTTCAGAGCAACAGCTTTCAAATGCAAATGGCTTAGAATCAACTCCAGACCTTTTACCTGCTTAATTGCTGTAAAAATAATGAAGGAATAGCCCACATCTGTCTATGAAATGGCTTTTGAGTCTGTGTGTCCAATTACTTATGGTCCCTTGAAAAAGGGGCAAGGTACATATAAAAGAGCTGTAATTCCTTAACCTTTCCTCCAATTTTGATGAGAATAACCTCAAATTAATGCTCAGAGTTTGCACTTTAAGCCCATATTCATTATATAACTGTAACTTGAATATGTTTTGGTCAGCAGCTAAAAAAATAAAACTTGTGCTTGTGTCCAAATATATATGGACCTGACTGTATATTTTCTTTAAGAGCTATAGCGAATGGAATGATTTTCATTAAATACATTTTGGTCTGATCCTCAAACAGACATATTGTATGATTTCAGAACATCTGACATATACTATCCAATGTTGATTAGACCCCAGTGCTCATCAAAATAACTTATTTTGAACAGAATCCATATACATGATGAGATTTTCCTTTTTGAGATAAACTTTTAAATAAAAATAAAAAATCCTCAGATGAGGATGGCACATATCGTGTATGATGATTGTAAATTGAGTGGGTCAGTCATACTTATAAATTATGATGTTGTGTACTGTGGTGGTAAGATGTGTAATTTAGATTTAGACACAGAAGTGCATGGAGTTTAAAAGTGCAGGGGGAGGGGGCATCAGAGGCTAATAAAGGCAGCTATCTTTAAAATAGTCATGCAAGCTGAGACTAGTGCTGTTTGACAGCTCCCACACTGGGTTATGGAGATGCTTCATGATACTCAACTACACACACACATACACACCTGCCTGCCCACCCACCCGTGTTTACTTAGTTTTCTTAATGGAAGCATACCATGTATGTATGTAGATCTAATTATTATAAATATAGATAAATTCAAACCCCTTGTGAAAAAATAAGTACTCTTCCTACATGTATATAATGCATTTAAAAAGAGTACTTATGGAAGTAATGTGAGCAAACTGAATGTAATGATTTCAGACATTTGATTGCACGTTATTTACAACTAAGCCAAAATGTGTTATAGTTTACATGGTATTTAGTAGAGGAGCCAATTCTCACTATTAACTAGTTGCTTATTAGCATACCTATTATTAACATATTGGCTATTTATTAGTACATATAAAGAACATTCTCCATAACCATATTCTACATCCCTAATCCTACCCAATACATAAACCCACAACCACTTTGCTAACTATTAATAAGCAGCAAATTAGGAGGTTTTTTTTTTTTTGGCCATTTACATTATATTAAATGCAAAGCTGAATTAGCTGAAGAGTGTGAACGTTAAGAGGTTAAATGTACTATTGAGTAACAAACGTGCTGTAGTATGTTTATCAAAATAAGTGTAGTCATTTAAAGCTAAACAAAAGATCATTAAAACATGCTTTAAAATGTAAAGTTAAACTTAATTTGACGTTACAGATCGTGTTTGTGTTAAGAAATAGTTATGAAAGCGTACTCTGTAAGTATACTTTAAAGGCACAATAGGTACGATTTTTTTTATTAAAATATCCAAAAACCACTAGAACAGTGTTATATAATTTACTGACTTGTGTACTTACATTATCCAAAATGTTTTGAAGAATGTTTAAATCAAGAGAAATAAGCAATTTTAACTAGTGACCTGGACCGTGTCCATAGTGTCATTGTGTTGCCTGCCAATGATATCATCCACCTCGATTTCCGGTTTTGTTTTGTAGAAAACATGGAAACACAAAATACGCTTTAATATGTTGTCCGTAATAGACCGATGACGACCGCACAAAGTAGCATTATAACAGAACTTTCAAATGTATCTAGATTGATAAAACAGCGCTACTTTTTTTTGCCACATATGCACGACCAAAAGGAGCGGAAGTGGTTGACTATGGCATAATAAAACCTCTGCTGCTTTCGAGCCATTAGTCACGCTCGTTCAGCTACCTCGTTTCGCTTCAACAGCTTTCAGCCTCACCCTGCTTCATTCTTATATGTTAATAAATCATTAGCCCATCCATGAACATCACACAACTCCCATGCTTCCACACGTCATCAAACTACGCCTTTGTTTCTTTGTTTGTTTTGAATATGCGCCCTCTAGAGGGCGAAAAATTACATGTTGTGCCTTTTAAGGGCTGCAATTTTTTATTTTTATTTTTGTTGGTGGTGGCTGAGGGGGGATGGGGGGTTAAAAGGCAAACAATTATTATTATTGTTATTATTATTATTATTATTATTATTATTTATTTATTTTTGTATGAATTGTATATGTGAGGTTTCATTAAATTTAACTAACTTACGGACAAATTTGTCCCTAAATGATAGCCAAGTAAACCCATATACATATAGGAAGACAGATGAGCCTGAGAAATGTAGGGTTTTCCTAAAAGCCTTTAGCTCAAACCAGCCTAGTGTATGTGTGTGTGCGGTTATCCTTCAGGGTGTCATAGTTGCATCCAGAGTTTCTGTAGGAAAACCTAACACACACACACACACACGCACGCACACACACACACACACACACACACACACCCTAAGGGAGAGAGACTGACCTCAGGCCGTTGTGTGTTAGGTCTGTTTCACTGTGTTAAAGAGAAAAAATGTTTTACACAACCACACACTTGCTGGCACAAACAACACCCACTGGTTTTATTGCCCATTTTATTATTACTCTGAGTTGTTGCACAAAGCTCTTCTGCCCTGACATGTTTGTCATGATGCAAATCTTTTCAATTTGTGGTAGCTGGGAGTTAAAGAAAGATTTAATCTGATTGGCTATGAGGTAACTTTCTATTCCTCAGCCAACCAATCAGCTTTGGCTGAGGAAGTTTCATCAGCTGCAGACTGCTCTTAAGTAATCACTCATTTTATATCATCATGTTATTTTTTAATTTACAATATAACTGTGCTACAACATATATTTTTGTTTGTCTGTTTGTTTTTTTGTACCAGTACCATGATATTATTGTACAATAATACAGTACATATACGGTACGGAAGAAAGAAAGAAAGAAAGAAAGAAAGAAAGAAAGAAAGAAAGAAAGAAAGAAAGAAAGAAAGAAAGAAAGAAAGAAAGAAAGAAAGAAAGAAAGAAAAATATTCTTTGAAATTCTTGATTGTTTGATTTGTTTGTTTATCTTAGTGGTTGTAGAGTTATTCTCAGATTACTGTTTCTCAGAATTCTTGACTTTAACCACAACGTTATTCAAAGGTAAAGTATAATGTTAGTTAGTTAGTTAGTTAGTTAGTTAGTTAGTTTGTTTGTTTGTTTTATTTTTTTTTTTTTTGTTGTTGTTGTTGTACAGTAAGTATACAGTTTTATATAGAAACAATAAAATATTTGGTGTAAATTGTACAATAAAAACCTGACAGCCTCTCCAAGAATCCATAGTATATTTCTGTAAAAATCCTACATATTGTTAAAATGTAGGTACTGTATACATATACTATACTACGATGTAAATAATAATTAAAATATGAAGCAAATTAAGTAATTATTCTACAAATTCAAAAAGTATTATTTTGTGTGTGTGTGTGTGTGTGTGTGTGTGTGTGTGGGGGGGGGGGGGGGGGGGGGTGTTTAAGCTTTGAGAGCTGAATGATTGAATGTTTAAAATGTGAATGAGGGTTGAACAGTGTGACATGGCTGCATGATGGAGTGCTCTGCCATTTACACGTCATACAGTGATGAATATGCCTTCTCATATAGTGTGTGTGTGTGTGTGTGTGTGTGTGTGTGTGTGTGTGTGTGTGTGTGTGTGTGTGTGTGTGTGTGTGTGTGTGTGTGTGTGTGTGTGTGTGTATGTGTGTGTGTGTGTGTGTGTGTGTGTGTGTGTGTGTGTGTGTGTGTGTGTGCCATAGTTAATGTTATTGTTTACTGTTTCTGTGTTTAATGCAGTCATGATCACTGACTTGATGCTGGTTCTTCCACAGGAAGTGCCACCACACGTGATGTTATCTGTTGTGTTATTATCCAGCAAGTTTTTGTTTGTGTACAGTGACTCAAGGTGAAGGCAGAGCAGATGTGTTAGCAGATGTGTCTCTGCACAAAGTTAATCCTGACCCTGTTCTGTTTGTGTGTGTTAGCATGCATTTATTGCAGCCAGGAATGCAGATATGTAACTTCAAAGTGATATAAGCGCACTATTTAGCACAACCCCATACATTCACACACCGAATGAATCCATATTGCTCTTCAAACTTAGAGTATTATGCACATTTCAGATTCACTCTGATATCCTATAGCGTATTGAAAGTGACACCACCGGTCTATGTTAACTAGGTGTGCCGTGAGAACGGATATAACAAACTTCATAGATGTTTAAAGATCATACCTGTGGCCAAGTCATGATATTCAACCTGTAGATTGAACATTTCAGTGTGCAGGAGCACAGGAAAGGGTGTGGAGAAGATTTGACTGCTTGTCAGTGCCTGTCGTGTGTGTGTGTGTGTGTGTGTGTGTGTGTGTGTGTGTGTGTGTGTGTGTGTGTGTGTGTGTGTGTGTGTGTGTGTGTGTGCGCGTGGTGGAATCCTGAATTTTAATCAAATTGGGCATCTAAGGAATCTTCCCACAGAGTGTGTAACACCCACAGACACGCCCAACTCTCTCTCTCTCTCTCTCTCTCTCTCTCTCTCTCTCTCTCTCTCTCTCACACACACACACACACACACACACACACACACACTTAACTAAATGAGGACATAGCCTTTACTTCTATAGTTTTTTTTTATATTAACTTAATTCTAATGACAGTAGAGTAACCCCTACCCCTAAGATAAAACAGTAATAAAATGAAAACATTTTATTAATGAAACTACTTTTTTTATTATTATTTTAATGAAATTAATGTCCCTTAATATCTCTAAAGTATGGTTTTCCACAGATATCAAATTTTGTCCTTGAAGTATAGCTTAGCAAACCCACACCCATACTTTTTTTTTCACTTTCTCTCTGATCTTAAACATTCCAAAGTTTGATTTCTAATTGAATTTCTGTTCCTTTTTTCTTTTGATTGCTCCATATTTTTATCTGTGCTATCGACCTGTGGATCTTGTCGAATGTGGCGTGATGTCAATCATTCTTGTGATCCGTCATCATTACAGTATCACAGCTCTTTGCTGCGGGGCTTGAACCTTAAACACTCCCCCCACCCACCACCCCCCACCCTTCTCCTCTCACACAAGAAATGATTGAAAGCCATGTGAAATTAGACAAAATCAAGACGCAATAAAGGACATGTGAGTGTCCAAACGTTCCTCCTCTGTGAGACAGCAGTGTTAGAGCGAGCACACTGTCCTGAGTAATCCAATCCGATGAGGCCAGTCCCTTAATCTCTGTCTAGGGAATGTGATTGGTCTAATGCATTTAGTGAAACTCAGGCAAGGTTTTATTCAATCGTGCAGGCTAGAACTGTGGAGGGGAGATGAGAAAAGTACACAATCTTTCATCATACAATAATCCAGTACTATTGCATTTACTGTTGTTCTGTTGTTCTTACACGTGTGTGTATCTCTGTGTGTTTGATCTATAGGGGATGCAGGGTTTGTTGTTCCTTTTTTCTTTTCTTTTTTTTTCTTTTAATGATTCAGTTATTGAGTTACGCATGTTTTTTAGAGCTTTACTGTTTAACAAAAAAAAAAATATGATTTGAAGCATTAATAATTATATTCCACTTGAATTACTGTGTATTACATTTTGAGATCATATGATATTAGGTTAATGTACAAACACATTTCGCTTAACATAAATCTGCTTCACTCTTTATTAATGAAGGTGCTTCGATGCCATAGAAGAACTTTTTTGTCTCAGTGGTTCCATAAAGAACCTTTCTGTTTCACAAAAGGTTATTTGTGATGAAAGAAGGTTCTTCAGATTATTTAAAGGTGAGAAAGAGATGGTTCTTTAAAGAACCTTTGACTGAATGGTTCGTTGTGGGACCAAAAACTTTTTTTTTCTATGGCATCACTGTGAAGAACCTTTTAAGCAACTTTATTTTTAAGTAAAGTTTATTTTATCACAGGAAGATGAATTCTTATGTTTCAAAAACTGGCAAAAATTTATTGTGGCCAGTATAAAAACATGACCTTAAAATGCTGTGCTATCTATATCTGACCTATGACAGCACAATAACACAGTAAATGTTAACTAAATAACATTAAACACATCTTGATACATAACAACCAACAAAAAAACTATTTACATGAAATAGTGACAAATGTCAAGGGAGGGTCATGCAGGGCATTCTTGGTATCATTTTACATTATAAATAAGAAATTGGTCAACATCCACACATACACACACACAAAACATACACACACAACATGAATTTACCATACAAATTGTATCAAAACAATTTTTTTTTTTTATTTATTTATTTATTTATTTATTTAAGCCTCTGCATGTGACACAATAACCAACATATGTTGTTAAATATGTGTTAACCCGAGTGTGTGTGATTTAGTGTCTAGCCATGTTCAGGAAGCTGTTGAGATTGAAGGGAAAGCAATTGCAGCCTTGTGTGTTTAGAGAGCACTGAGTGACACATTAAGGGTTTATGGGTGGAAATCTGTGGCTTCAGCTCTACCACCTGATATGCACCTGTGTGTGTGCATATGTGTGACTATCTGCACACTATTTCAGTCATGGTGTTTTTACACTAATATATACTGTAAATTACACTATATATACAACCGCTATTACAACTCAAAAGCAGTGTAATTTATATGCATATTGAAACTTTTCCTCTGAATAAAAATAATTCAGAATATAGAAAAGGGTTTTAGTCCTCACTCAGGTGATGTTTACAGTGTGTGCTTGTATTGTAAATAAGTGATTGGTTTATGTACTGTAGATGTGTACTGTAAATTGCTAATTATGTTATGAAGTGTTTGTGGATAGACATATTGGTGTTGTTTAAAATCTACAGTCACTGTCCCATCAGCATTGAGTGAATTCTGTCCATTAGAGAACAGACTTAATGGTGCACTGCTGACCTACGCTTTTAATGAACACTAAATAAATGTTTGGTCAGACAACCTCATCAGAAAGATAAATCTTTGATTTATCTTACAAATTTACTAAATAACAAATGTATCGCCAATAATCAGAATCTGCCGATAAAAGCCGATTCTCTTCACTATTATTTAGAAACAGACTGTTCCATCATTAGTGGAAAACTACAAAAGGAACAAATGGCTAAAGCACGTTTCACATTCTTGAAACTATTACCACATAAACTCTGATCAATGAATTAGTAAGTAATAGTACTCAGTTGAAAGTGGAAGTTCACTATTAGCTAATCAGTAGCTTCTGTTTTTCATACCTCCTGGAGAACTGCTATGTACTACTATATATACAGGTTTATAATTAATGTGGATAATGCAAAATGTATAATTAAAGAAAAAATAATTAAAATGAAGATCATGGTAATCCACTAGCAATGGCTCAAGTATTACCAAATATTTCAGAAGGGCTTACTAATTATTTGGATAAGTATTTTAAACTGTAAAGCATGATAACTCCCTAATATTGTCTGAAGTCAGTGTAAGCCTTTAAGGTATATGTAAGGTTTTGTAACGACTCAATTGTTACTAAATCTTTCTAAAGGAATTACCAATTATTTGGATCAGTTCTCAAGTGAAGATCATGATAACCCATTAGTAATGACTCAAGTGTTACCAAATCCATTGAAAAGATTTACTGTTCAGAACCTTACAAGAACCTCAAAGTTTACAAAGACTTCCGTCATTACTGGGGAATTACCTTGATCTTCACTTTAGAATACTGATCCAAATAATTTGTAAGTTCCTTAGATTAGTAAAGTTCCTTTAGATGGATGTAGTTACACTTGTCATTACTATCCAGTACTTTACAAAACCTTCAAAAGCTTACAATGATTTCAGTCATTACTAGAGAGCTGTCATGTTATTCACGTTAGAATACTTATCCAACTAATTAGTAATTTATTTATTTACTATTACTTACTAATTCATTAATCAAAGTTTCTTGTTAGATAATAGTATAATAGTAGTTACTAGAACACTAATATTGTGTTACTCATGTGTCCCTGTGTAGTTATTCATTATGATGGAAAATATTGTTACCTATAATATGAATACAAGTTAATTTTTATATATATATATATATATATATATATATATATATATATATATATATATATATATATATATATATATATATATATATATTTAGACCAAATGAAGCACTTTTAGGTTACATGACAAAATATTTCTACAGTGAACCAAACATTTGTATGGGATGTAACTTTTCCCCAATCTGTGACATTTACATGATCTGTCTTTGCTTTTATTGTGCTATATGAATTCACAAGTCAGAATTTACTGAGATTTGAATAAAGTGAATGGAACACAAAGAATAATGTAGCCTTTGCTATTCTTTACAACTCTTCATTACGGAATTCACTGTGGAGAAAAAAAAAAAAAAAAAAAAAAAACATTCAGAAACCTGGGCATTCGCTGTTGATGTTTGTAAAAGGTATGTGAGCAGGAAGCACAACATATATACAAGCCCCGCCCCTGCAGTTCCACCCCAAACATATTGACATTTGAAGGTGTTTGACACTGCTGCCTCTTTGTTTTGGCATCCATGAAGCGAGAAAAGGAGGAGGTCGTTTGGATGATTAACAGGAAAAGCGAGCAAGAGAGAGCGTCTGGGGTTAGTGGTAGGTGTTCCTGGGCCCCTCTGGCAGGAGCAGCTGGAGTCTCTAAATTAGTGCTGGGCTTGATTATGCGCCGTTCACCCTCTCCGGCCCCTCCTCTGAGTTTAGCTGCAGGTGAAACTCGCTGCCAGTCGGCCTTCTGCCGCCCCTCTCTCAGGCTTTTGTCCTCCTGCACGTAATTGTAACGTGCATGGTGCCGCACAGCAAATGTGCTTAGGGTGATAGTGTGTTTCTGGGTGTGTGTGTGTGTGTGTGTGTGTGTGTGTGTGTGTGTGTGTGGTGATACTTTTCATCTGTTGACTGTAGAACCAGCCCATATCTCAAACACACATACACAAACACACTTCCCTCTAGTGGAACTATTAGCCATCATGGAGTTGCTCAGTGATTCCCAAACATGGATAGGCACCCCCTAAGGGGTACTTAAACAGGTTTCATGAAAAAATCTTGGTTTTATATATAAAATGAAAATGACTTAGACAAAATGTTATTTGGTCATCAGTTATTTGCAATTAATTAATTATTTAATCCTTTTTTTCTTTCTTTTTTTTTTTAGAAACATTGGTCTGTTTGTTTAAGCACCTGACCAGCCCCATGCAGCATTTAGCTCCACCAGTGGAATGTGTCTAGAATGGGAGTGTGTGTTTGGACCAATGTCATTTGGATTTTTTTTTGGGGGGGGGGGGTGGGGGGTTGGGTGTTGACCTGTTCGAAAACAGTCCTTTTTTTTTTGTAATTGCATTTGGTTATGCTGCTGACACACTTATCAATGATGATAATTGCATGCCAGCATATAAAACAAATGCTGTTAAGCATCTCTTGTTGAGCACCATTTTGTCTTAAATTAGCTTTTGATATTGGTGTCACTGAAGGGATAATACAACTGAGTTGATGTTTGCAGAGAGGCTACCTGTCTTTCTCTCTCTCTCATTCTGTCATTGTCTCTGTGCCGGGTCTTTGTGCGTGGGATCCTTGGGCGATTTGGGATTTCTCCTGGTTGCAGGCCTGGGGGAGGACCGGTAACTGAGCCACCAGCCGAGGGAGCTGGACCAATTACACTGTTAGGATAAATGTAGCGCCATACATGGATTGTGGTACTTAACAGGCTGTATGAAGGCACGCTTCACCAGGGTATTTTAAATGGAAGGGAATTTAAAAACAGATTTATGGGGCAGTTAAAAATAGTAGGCGAATGATATCCCTCCCCCATACATTTGCCTCTTTTCTTTTTCATGAAATGATAGATCTGCAGAAAGAGGGAAAGCTGTCCCCAGCGGAGCAGCCCAACACAAATTGACAATTTCAATCCTGTAGCATAATATCCTCATTGTCTTTCCTCACTTCATTTCTTCTGTCCTCCTGACCAACAGTGACATATTAAATTAAGCCTTAACTAAATCTGAGTTAATGAATTATTCCAGTACCTATGATGTGATTATTTTAATTAATAGGACAACATACCTGCCGTCACTCTTGTCTGCTAATGAACAGTGCACTCAGCTCTAATGTCTTTTTCTGACACCGCCCACTACCCCCCTAAATAATGGGAAATTAGTGTTTCTGTGTCTGATGGCCAATTCCCTCCTGTGAAATAAAGCTTTGTAAATCAGTACTAGCTTTTTCGAGACACACACACTTCTGAAAAAAAAAAAAAAAAGTATACTGTTTTTTAGCTGCATATAATTGATTGTCATATCATATCTTCCCAGCTTCTCTTCTAGTAAAATACCATGGTTGTTAATATCCATAGCTGTACCAATTATTCAAACTTCATCAAAAATGAGACAAATCCAAATTCTGCTGTAAAGCAGCCGTAACAAGACAATAGTATATTTATTCAGTTCAAATCAATTCAGTGTAGTTCATCAATTATAACACAAATTGAATTCTACAGAAGACAACAGTGTCGTTATTCAGCTTTAGTCAGTACAATGTTGATTCAAGTTCAAAAACATTGTCGAAGTTGCAAAATGTGTCAATTATGAAACACATTCAATACAGCTAAAGCATCTCTACAAAAGACAATAGTCTTCATTCAGCTCAAATCATTTCAAGTTTTGTTCTAATTGGATAGTGTCAGCGCATTCAAGTTGATAAACTTAAAACCCAAAAGACATATTAAATAAATTAAGTATAATAAATAACTAAAGTATACATGTATATGAATATTATTTATATTAATTTATATTAATATTATGTATAATAAATAAAAATAGCATAAAGTGAATGGAGCACAGAGAATGATAATGTAGCCACACTTTTATTTGAAAACTATTTTCAAAGAATTCTCTGTGGAGAAAATGGAAAGTACAATTCTAGTTTGAAAGCAGTAAAACACTGAGTGTTCACTGTTACTGTTCATATAAGGTATGCAAGCAGAAAGTACAATCTTGTACAAAACCCACCCCTGCAGTGCCACATATTGACATTTAAGAGTGTTTGACACTCTATGTGGAAAATGTGCAGTTTTAGTTCATTTGCTTCTGTTGTGTCATACAGTGTGTATGTAACTGACCGGGATCTGTTGAAACATGAACATAAAACTGTCACTCTGCTAAAGAAATGATTTAACACAGGGACACAATTAAACAAAGTATACAGCATAAACACAGCCAACTATTAAAGCCAATAACATCCACCCAGTGCTGATGGTGTCATGATACACCTCTCTAGAACTGCCTTGATCTCTTCTTCACCTCCATGACCACACACGTGAAAACGTTTGACCCGTTGCACCAAGCAAAATTTTACTAGAATTTTGACCTTAAGACACTTCTTAATAGCAAATTTTCAGATTTCGAATGATTATTAAGATGCAGTCTGTTTTTGCGCTCTTTACTTATAGATAAACACACAGTGGCAGACTATACAACATACTTTCAGTGTGTGCTACTTTTACTTTTAAGGTTTTTTTTTTTTTTTTTTTTTTCTTCAGGTGACCTTGAAGGACAAAGTTAACAGAGGTTTCAGTTAAAAACATTATTAGCTAGTTAAATGTGCTAAATGTGATAACAATTGATTATTTATGTAAATTGTCCAGAAAGAAATAAATAGCCATTAATTTGTCTGCCTTGGCAAATCTCATTTGTGTCATATAGTACAATTTGAGAAGTAAGAACTGTGTAGAACAGAAACACACTGTACGGCCAGCACTACACTATTTTCTATAGTAGCTATTTTCTGAAATAATATCAAACGAAACTTGGATGTTCTGACTGAGCCCTGTAGATCTGTACTTGGGTCTGCGGTCTATGTCAGACAGTAACAGACAGTTGCAGTAAAAGTGGCTGTGTTTGATATTTAAAGTTCAGGCTCCGCTGACGCTGAAGGCCAGATTAGAGAACTGATGTGCTATAATTTTCTCTGCTGTCTCTATCACTGAGAGACAGGAACATTTCACTGTACTGTATAATACACTGCAAAATAACCCAAATTATTTTTCTATAGGACTCTGGCTTCATCTGCCCCACCTTGTAGTATGTAAAAAAATGTTTACAACACAATGACATCCATGTAATATAACTAATTACTATTAAAAAGACACTTTCACATATAGAGACATAAAATACACTGGCAGGGTTCATCTGAAAAGATTTCGTGTTTCTGTGTTCTGTTGCCAGCATTTATGTCCTGTATATGCAAAAGACTTTAATAATATAGGACACCTGCTCTTTCAACTTTCAGCTGAAGCTACTTTTCAGATTGCCTTTTTTGGATTTGCCCCCAGGAGGTGATTGGTCCAAACAAGAATTTATTGTGGCAAGGTTTATTGATTTGGACCACACTCAAGTGTAGGGTTCTTCTCAGAGCTGTAAATTACCATCCGAAGGCTAGAATGGTCCAGGCTGTAAGGTCTGGTTCTACTGCATTTCTATCTAAAGCAGTATAGCGAGTTTAGACACTGCAAGAAGAGTGTATCTAGTTGGGTGCGTTACTAAAAAGTTTTTCCTTAACTAAGCTACTGCAGAACTATGATACAGGATAAGTAGCTAATTGAAATCTGTCCCAAATTAGCTACACTAGCTAGCATGGAGCTTGCACAAGCTACATGGAGAATGTGGAATTATTTTATTTTTCACACACACACAAACACACACACACACACACACACACACACACACACACACACGTATGTTTTTGTGAATTGTGGGGACTTTCCATAGACTTACATTACTTTTATACTGACTAAACAATAATATCTCCTAATCCAAACCTAACCCTAAACCTACCCCTTACAGAAAACCTGTTTGCATTGTTAAACTTTCAGATAAACGTTATTTACTATTTATTATTATTATTATTATTATTATTTGGTCACAATGTCTAAAATTTCAAGTTTTACTATCCTTGTAGGGACATTTGGTCCCCACAGTGTAGCTTAAACAAGTACACACATATTGCACTCCATTATAACACGAAAAAAAAAGGTAAATATTCACAGTTTTTTTTTAATATTCACAGTCTCAGATTTTTCTTCTCATTCCCAGGTAACTGTCATGGGCCTCATAGTGAACACTAAACTGCACAAGAGAGAGAAGGACAGTGAAAGTACAAGGTATATTGAGATGACAGACTGCATGATCAGGAATGCTGTGGCTCCTCTTCTGGCCTGGAGCCGTGTGACACTGATCCGATCTAGTTAAACAACAGCTGTTTATGATTTCAAGGGAAATCAGAGGAAAGATTCTCTCTGGAGACTCGGCTCTGTACCAGGCACTCCTCCTTTTCGCAAATCAAATACCTGTACAGAAGCCTGTGGGTGTCAACTGATTCCAAAACTAACCAAGTCAGCCATTCATTTTATCAGAGCCTCAATAACAGCTTGTCGTTGCATTTCAGAAGTGAGAAATGTGGTTAAGAGTTTGAAAAGAACTGACCTTGAGAAGGTAAAAAGTTTGATTGGCATTTGGCACCAACTGTTGTAGGACGTCATTCAAAATCAGTGTTCAGGTGAGAAAAGGTAAAACAAAATGGAAGCAAGAAACAAAACAAATCAGGTTATGTCAGGCTTGTAGTCCTGCTGTGGATTGAAATGATTAGTGAGCTGATTTGTAGTTTTGTCTGGTTAGGGCTTGTAAATGTTTGCCATGAGGTCGTTCAGATTCAGAAGTGGGTGGGACTCTTCAGACATGTGGACCATGACTATAAATCCCACTAAAATGATGCGATGGGGCAAATTATAGAAGCTGAAGTAATCAGTAAAGTTGGCATTCATGATGCTGTAAATTCCTTTAGATTACACTTTGCCAATACATGATATATATTTGTGAGCCAGCTACCATATGCTGAATTTGACCAGTAATAACTCAATGAGCTTGTTACTAGGTACATGTTTTGGCTTTACATTATAAATTGGTGTTTCTTCAACTTTGAGAAAATATAGAAATTAAGTTCCCTATAACTTTTTCAAAAATCCAAAATATAGTTTGTCTTACTAACAGTCAAACAATGAAGATACATGAATCACTGGGGAATTCTGCCTTTATCTCTCTCCGTCTCTCTGTGGGCCGTCATGAATAAATGTAATCTGCATTTAGCTCAGAAAATTTACATTTTGGTCGAAGAAAAAAAAAAAGTAAGAACATACTCTTTACTGAAGAGAGCTCACTCTGAAAAAGAATGTTAAAAACAGTTGAGAGAGCAAGAAATCGAGAGATAGAGATAGAGAGAGAGAGAGAGAGAGAGAGAGAGAGAGAGAGATAGAGAGAGAGAGAGAGAGACTTTCCTGTCTGCATAGTCATCACTGTTCCAGGCAACACAAGGAAACACATGTCTCTGTTTAATTATGGTTATATGACCATCATAAACAGACTGGTGTTATGAAAGGAGATACTTTATGGGAGTGTAGAAGACCATACTCACTCTTTGAAGTGTGAAATGCACTCTGCTTAGAGCCGTAAAACCGCTGAGCTAAACACACTCAAATGATATTTACTTTTTCCATGGAGCACCTGAGTTTGATGTCCAACTTTATTGTGCTAGTAGAGGCATTAATTGGTTATTTTAAACGATTTAAAAGATTATACAGCCCAACATAAGCATTTTATATACTGAAATGCACACTGGCAGCACATGTATGGAGGCTTGACGTATGGTGACAAGGTGTAAGTCATTTTCTAAAGCAAACACAGACGCAGTGGCTTTACTGGGCCGATTACCTGAACCACAGGGAGGCACTTGTAAAAACCTGAGACCGCTGATGCTTTCTCCTGTCAACAAACATCTCATTTATTACACCAAGGACAATCAAAAAAACCCAGTCAAAAAACAAACCCTCTCATCTACACACAGTAAATCTCCATGGCCTAGCACTGCAGATGTTTGCTCTATAATATTAGGAAAATCAGGCAATACCTACAGTAGTTGGTTGTGCTGTGCAGCTCCTGCTCCTGGCTTTTGTCATCTCAAAGGTAGACTACAGCAATAGTTTACTAGCTATCACCATCAAGTATTTACAGACAAACCAGAAAGCGGCATGCCTAGTGGGCTTTATATATATATATTATATATATATAATATATATATATATTATATATATATATATATATATATATATATATATATATATATATATATATATATATATATATATATATATATATATATACTTTTCTTCATATTCCCAATATAAACTGGCAAGTTATTATGATAACCAGGATTAGTTTTCCCCCCGCGCCCAAAATAAATGATTACTCATTCACTGAAACTATAACCAATATGTGCACACTTGTGCCTCCAGATCAGTTTAATTATTATTTTTTTACACAACAACTTGTAAACAGCCTACAGTTAAAGAAGTAAATAACTTGACAAAAAAAGTTGTTTATCGTGACTGTTATTAACAAATCTAATTATTTATTGAGCGTTGGTTCCACTTCAAGTTGTGCCTAACAACATCCCTTAACCATGGTAAAACCACTGTAACGCACAACCTCCCGTGGCTTATTGCTTTAATTTACTATCCACAGACTCTCTCTTGCTAGTTTACACAGTGATTGTATCCCTGGAGGCTAGTAAAGTCATGTAAACAGCCTACTCCACATGATTATGGTTGGATACATTGGACTCGCAGTTATCCTCAAGCACAGGAAGTGTCACACTCATCCAAGTCTGCATCTGCAGGCTAGAGGGCTTCTATGGTGACTTAAGAGTCAGAGATGTGTAGATTTGTGAATCTCTCGCAAGAAGACCACATGTTTTATGCTAGCAGAGTGTAGATCGGTCACCAGACCCATTCATTCTTCAGATGTCTCCATTCATAGAAATGTCCTCCAGCGGGCATCACAATGCTTCAGCAGGCTAACACACTCGAGTCTGATGCCCCTGGGAAAAAACACATTCAAACATACACACACATGCTTTTTTAAATGTAATCATATCGCGTCGTTCCAAACCTGTATGCTGTTATTGCAAAGTGCTGTATGTCAACTCCACAATTTTGTACTCTGCATGACTCCATTTCAGAGCTTTGGCACAGGGGAATATTATCTGTGAATAATGACTTACATTTCAGATTATAGGCTACTTGTATGGCACTTTTTGTCGTTTTGAAGCTTAACAGATCAAGTCCCTATTTGACTTTCATTAAACAGAAAGTAGTAGACAATACAATCTTGAAAATGTAACCTTCTACATTCCACACACATTTATATATATATATATATATATATATATATATATATATATATATATATATATATATATATATATATATATATATATATATATATAAATTGAATAGATTCAAATGGTCAATAAACTATGGTATATTTTTGAGTACAGAAATCATACCTGTTTCATTTAAATACAAATACGCATCACATTAAGTTACTTTGTGTATGGTAAGCTATGTAATCCAAACGGATGGACATTTTATTTGTATTACAAATACAGTACATAATATTATTTTTAAAATTTAATTGTATTTATTTTTTATTTTTATTTTTTTGAGTGCAGACGAAATTTTCATTCATCTAATCCTTTTATCTGGATGTACCCAAATTGCTAAGCATAGTCTGTTTTTGGTGTTAATCTCATTGCAAATTGTCAGTTCATGACGTTCCATCGAAAAACCCGAATCTTAAGCCATAGACAGGATCCATATGTCAGCTTCTGTACGTGGTCATCAGATGGCCTCCACCTCAGCAGGCGTCAGCTCTAGTCTGCCCATCCATCACCTCCCACCCTGCATTAAAATTTAATTCTGGTTACTGAGTGAGGCCATTGAAACTTTTATCTCAACCCTTCTTTATCTTCTCTTCATTAAGTTCTCATGCCGTAATAGCCCGAGAGCTCTGCGGCTAAGGATGATGTTTTGAATAATGAAGACTCATTATTCCTGCACAGAATGCTTGTTAATTCAAATGATGATATTAAAACTATAGTAGCCTTTAGCAGTGGGGTGATTTCTAGCATACTTTATCATGTATCAATATATACTCTGTTTGTCAAAACTGCCCTGGGCAGGACGTGACATTCTCACAGAGGACTGGAGCGCTTCACAGGCCCCGGAATACTCCAAGGTGACAACTCTCTGAGTCCGAGCCCTCAGGAAACGGGAATGTGGGGACAGAACCCGACTTCAAGTGCCATCAAATGCACACATACACACAGCGACACATTCTTGATCTCTGTCTCTGTCTTTTGATGTCATGAGGGACACATGCTCATGCATAGTAAATCCATACACACACAACCACACAATAACGTGTATATGCTTGATTGTGCACATTAACCTTTACAGATCATCTCTTTTTCTTTTTCTTGTTTGCATTTGAATTGGAAATGTTTTAGTTGGTTGGTTATCTTTTTTCAAGAATGGGTGGGTTTTATGTACATGCATTTTAAAATTTCAGTTCATAAGTTAGAATTCAACTTAAATTGGCCACATGCCTCACAGGATGTTCAATTAGAATTTAAATTAAAGTGACAGGAAGAAATATTTAAAGAACTGCAAACAGACATAGTGCCGTAAAGTAAACTAAATATTGCATCATTAGTTTTCTTGACTTACGCAAAAAAAAAAAAAAAAAATTGTGTGAAATGAAGCATTCTTCCATCACAGTGCATAAAAAAAATAATAAAAAAAAAAAAAAAAAAAAAAAAAAAAAAAAATATATATATATATATATATATATATATGAAATGTAATATAATTTATATAAATTATATATTAATTAGTTCAATAAATTTCAAACACTGATCATTATTATTATATAAGAAAATCCCTCAAATGCTGTTAATATAAAAACATGTTATTGGTAATTTAAAAAATTTTGTCATTCTATTTGAATTCTAGTTTAATTAAAATGACAGCTCTGCATTCAGTCTGCTGCCTCAATTCAAATTCATTAATTAAATTTAAATTTAAAGGGCATTCTGAATGGTGCAAATTTCTGTTGTGAATATTAAATATTTCATTGGTAGGTCTACTGAAAAAGAGCTATGCTATTATAAGCAAGTACCTGACTCCCACAATGCATTGCTGCCCCTCAGGCTGGGTTACAGGAACTGCTACTTTGGGTTTCAAAGCCAAGAGAGGAAGCAAGACCCAGCATGCCACATGAACATTGTAATGATCCTATACATCTGCTCAACCTTCCCATACAAAGAATCTAATCTTACTTTTGTTTAACAGGCCCAAAAAGTGCAAACGTGATATATTGAAATATTAGCCATAATGAATTTGTCTAGTAAAGAATACATAGTCAATTGAAATCAGGTGACTAATTTATCTCAATATGAATGAGGGTTCCTGTAATGCTGGAATGTAAGCCAGTGCAACTCAGTTCTGATGTTCTGGCTTGATTCCTCATGGCCCATCCAGTGTCTGCTGAAAAACCCAATAGAGTGAATTATCTTGGGTGGCAGATATCCAACACAAACCTAGCCGCCAGCCACATACACACACTGTACCTGCACATCCTGGTGAAAGGTACCACACTACACACATGCCCACAAACAAACAGAATGTACAGCTAACCAAAACCACAGCATGTAGAATGCACTGGATGCATGTTGTCTTGTTGTGTTATACTCACTTAATTGGCATGTGTGCATTTTTCAGAGAACTTTCTTTTGGTTATAATTTAGCTAGCAAACCCATTTAGTTTGAACTAAGATTTGTTTAATTGAATAAGGGCTTTCATTTGAAAGCCCCAATTGTAAATGACTGCAATGGCAATTCCCACAGTGATGTACTGATTAACCTGGTTTGTTATGGGGTCTGAGAGTGGTTGACGTGAATAGCTTTTATGTGAACATTATAAACAAACTTGTTTTCCAAATGAACATTTCAAGTGAACTCTCTCTATCTTTTTAAGTAAATGATCAACAATTGCATGTAGCAATTGTGTCAATTTATTTTCTGAATGCACTTTGAATTTAATAAATTTAATGATTTGACTGTGATGCAAACTTATTCAATGTGAAATTTAAACTTTTATTGTTATTATTACTACAACAATTTGTATTATTTAAAAAAAAAGGTTTTAAGGTTAAAGAAAGACACATGTATTCACACACACACACACACACACACACACACACACACACACACACACACATAAAAAAAAAAAAAAAAAAAAAAAAAAAAAACGCACACTAATACACACCCTAACAAAAAAAAATCTTTGAGTTAAAGAGCATGGAGGTGGGTGCTCTACCTGATAATGGGTTTTGTGGACCCCTGCAGGCATGAACCGTTGGCAGAACCTGAATGCTATGGAGGGATCAATGGAAGAATGAAAGAGGGAGAATGAACATCAGCGGATGTATAAAGAAGCAGAAATCCTGTGGCATCAGTCTTTGGGAAGAGGTGAAGAGCCAGGCTCAGAAAGTAATCTGTTGTTAAGACACAAGGCTGCTGTAGGGTTTCCCATCAGCGTGTGGATTATGACAGCGGAATTGTCATTTACATCAGCTTGTACTTTTATGCGTCAGTGGCGCAGCGGTTAATAGCATTTAGCAAACAATGAGCTCGGCACATCATCTCAATCTCGGCCGTCAAATCCACAAGTTGGAGAGTGCTGAGCTCTTGTTGATGTTTAATCAGACAATAGCTGTTGTTGCGGCCTTGTAACGGAGCTAATTCCTCCTATCTCTGCGCTCCATGCGCCTGCCATGGCTGTCACTCTGTGCATATCTCTCTCGATGTATCAGCTCCCACCATTGTCTTTGTGCGGTGGCTTCAATAATCCTATGTAACGCCTGTGTATTCTGTTTTCCAGGACTGCATGAGTACCATGACCAGACTCAGTCCTCGAACAGACTGGAGACGTCTACAACATTTATTTTGGTGGAGGAATCTCTGTCTAAAGGCGAGCTAAGCTGGCAGGGTTAAAACCCTTGTTTTTATTCATGAAGACTTTAGTCGGGTCTTCCTGGAAGTGCAGGGACAAAAACACATCTCACCTTTGAGGAAAATGTGGCGTTAATCCGGTTACTGTAAAGCGTGACATATGAAACAGACAGCTGTATTTGTGACATCTGTCTGAACCTTTAATTATAACTACACCGCGTCTGAAATGGCTTGCTGAGCTCTTCCTTATTAACAGGAAGTGTCCCATGAGGAGCCGTAGAGACAAATTGCTTCTTAAAGTTGCTGTGAACCTGCAGAGGAGGACTCAACATGCAGTTTGCACACTGTGCACAGAAGTTGCTTTTAAGTGCAATGATCCAACCTATGTTCATGCAAACAATACCTCCTGAGACTCCAGATGCCAAATGCTGCTGCAGCACCCACTCAACATCTGACAGGGAAATGAGGCTCCTTCATAGTGCACTAGCAGTCACCGGCGAGGCAGTTGTGGCCTGCAGCTACAGCCTGCCGGAGGGCGGCAGGTGTGTGTGGCTGGGCCTGTGATGGATTGACAGAAAGCAGCAGAAGAAAGCGGGCGGTGGATGGGTTGAGATGACTCTCTGACATATATGGCCGACATCACAATGTGAGTTATGCTCGACTGTAATGAGCAAAGGCAGCTGTATGTGAACGTGGCTCTGTAGAAACACGCTTAAACTCTTTGCTATCAATCACACACAGATGGGCTCTCTCTTGCACCTTTGATTCCATTTCAAACACCCTTTCTTTCTTATAGAGTTTCATTTGCATTCGATTTGTTTTAACAATTAAGACTATGAGAATAACATGATTGCTAGGGCACCAGTGGTTTCATGAACCAGCGCACTAGAGTTAAACAATAGCCAGGCACAGCATTGCAGGTCAGTGGAGCACATTACGATAAACCTCACAAAGGACTAACTAGCTGTTAAATTAACACAGAATACCTGCAGCAGCTGGAGGTCAAGTTAGAAGTCAAACATCACTATTACTATCACATAATCAAACCCATGACCTTGGCATGAGGCTCTATAAGTTAAGCTGCAGGAATGCAGTAACTCATGCTTGGGTTAAACATTAAATTTGTCTCTTTTGTAAATGAAGGAGACCTAAAATCATGCAGCTTGATAAGGAAATGTGTGCTATTACTTATCTAAGCAATTAGACTTATGTTTTCAGAATGGCAGAAAATAAAAACATGGTGAAAAACATCCCACAACTTAAATAGTGCCATATCAAGAGACCACCAGAATAGCCAATCCAAGCGACTTCTTGGTGGGTCTTTTGACTTAGGCTAGTAAGAAACTACTGAGAACATTCTAGCAGAAATGAAAAAAAAAAAAAAAACACTCCCAGAACATGTCTACAACCACATGTCGACAACCATCATTGTTTGTGATTTGTTTATATCATTGCAAAATTTAGACTGTATTATTGAATAACTTTCTCTATATATAGTTGGATATATTAAATATAATTGTATTCACATAAACACAGTACAATCACAAAAAGCAATATATACTATATAGCAAACTGCTATTACATTATCACCAAGTTCTTTATGTAAAGTTGGGGTATGTCTAATACACATACATATGCATGATTTTTTTTTTTTTACCTCAAACCAGTTCAGCACAAACCTTAGCCAATTGTAAAGATTTCATTGGTCATGTTGATCACATGCTGATTACCTATACAATGCTAACTACTACATGAATCTTATCCTCTAACTGTAACCTTAACCAATGAAACTAGCTGTAGGGCATGATTTGTCCTGAAGTTGTTTGGGATAAAATATTTCAACACTCATGTAGGGAGATGTATACAGCACATCTCAATTGCTTGATTTCTTGTATGGTCATAAAATATGAACTATATTATTGCCCAGCTCTAATATGATAAATGTGACTATACTATACTATACTATACTTTACTATACTTTATAATGTGTATTGTGAAAAGCGCTAAAAAATTACTGGACTTAACATCAGTCTGGCAACCACTCAAATAACCCTCAAATAATGGCAGCAAGCAACAGAATTTCTTCAGAATATCTAGAAAATCTAGTTCTGAATAACTTGTTCTGTCTCTTTTACTCTAGTATGAAGGTGTGAGAGAGATTAAGAGGGGAGCGAGCAGTCCTGAATAAGTAAAACTCTATTCCACTCCACTCTCCATTATTAATATACACCCCTTCATCTGTCATTAACACACTCCTGCTCTTCCTGACTGCTTTTGTTCTATTAAAACTCCTGCCATTCTCTCTCTTTGTTTTTTTTTTTCTGCCTGTTTGTTTTCTGCCATTCTTCCTCAACTGCTGTCTGTCTCGGTGGTTTTCTCAGCTCTTCTGCCAGATCTGTCTACACATTCACTTTTTCTGTCAGGGAAAAAGAAAAAGTAATATTTTGACCTGAGAGTGGATTGACTGATCTATCTGCTCCATTTATCATGTCTGAATGATTAGAGTTCAGAGAGAGGGTGTGTGAGAGAGAAAATGGTGTTTCCAGCAGTAAGTTGATGAGGGGTCACTAGATTTCATTCTCATCAGATGAGAGACACTGTAAATGGGCCAGTGGGGGAGAAGAGCAATGAGAAAATAACTCTAAGAAGAACCTGTCACTGCTAATCCAACCTGCATTCAGACGAACAGTTTAAAGGCAGTTCAGCAACATTCCTGTTATTACATCACAGGCCCTTTAAAATCAAAGAACAAATGCAAAAAATGTGACCAGAGTGATAGGGGACTTGAAGAACTAGCCTTATGTTTTAATATAATCTTTAGACAAAAGCCAAAATATTACTTCAAAATATCATTTCACTGTTTTCAGTCTGCTAGAATATTTCTGCCAAATTATGTTATGTAAAATTATCATTGTTGAACACACTCAAAAGTTAAATGACAAAGTGGTTATCTTTGTCATATGTAAAGGATTTTGAGGACAACATAATGTCTTACTCTGCCTGTGAGCCTATATATTTTGCTATCTCAACTATGCTGGATTATATGGCTAGTTGCAGTTTATTATTTGTATTTTCCCTATCCTCCACAGTCCTTTCAGAACAGACTTGTAGCCAAATGATCTGACAGCAAAAAGCAGCTCACTTTTTGTAGGTCTTTCTGCAAAATACAAATGACTTTCATGTTACAGTTTTTAATTATTCAGAAAGCAAAATACTTCTGACGTTTCATCGTTCAATATTTAATAACACAATGTGGTTATAAAAATCAAAAGCAAAATTGTGTCACTCTTCTTGAGTTTTTTGGAGGAGGTTCTCCACTGGCTCTTCAGGGGTCTTCGCCAGGATTATTCATGCTCTCAGGATTAAAAGTCGACCGCCTATCGCCCCTCTGCTCAACACGCGTCACCCTATCACAGCCAATAGTGTGTCAGCATTGGGTGCAACAGGCATGATGGTTGGCCACCCACGCTTCCAAGAGCGCAGGGAGAGCGGTATCAAACGGAGAACATCTGTGAGTGCTGGGCCGCGTGGAACTGAAACAGAGGATGCCTGGGGCTACAGGCTCTGCATTGGCCCACAACGCACTGCCACAGAGAGTGAGAGCACAGCCAAATGCATCCAGGCCCCAGTTTGGATAACAGAACGCAAAGAGAGTGGGGATGCGGGCCAGAGACCATCCACAGACTGGATGATCCGAAACTGGGTGAAGTTATGGGATGAAGGATGGACTTTGTTTGTGATCTTGCTGTAATTTTTAACAAATAAAAAAAAATATTGTGCAAAATTCCTGGTCAGTCTTTGGTGCGCATTATTGCAACAACAAAATGAAATGTCTTCATTAAAAGAAATTAAAATGGATAATGACTTTAAAACAACATTTTGTTTTACAAATTCCTCTTACCTATCACCTCTCCTCCAAATACCATTACTCAATTCTAGTATGACATGGATAATTTTGACAGTCCAATCAACTTACAATTATTAAAACCTGCACAACATTTTTGCCTCTTTGAATATCTTGTTTCAGAAAATTAAGACAGATTATTGAAGAACAACGAACTGTAAACATACTAGTTTATGTTTTGCAGTACTTTAAAGAGAGGTGTTGCAAAGTGTTTTGTTGCAGAACACTGTAGTGATATTGTACTTTTTTATAATGTAATTTGATTTATGATATTTGATATATAATGTTTTGTTTGTATATTATTTCTTACAATTATTATCTTAAACAAATGTCAAAATAATAATTTTAAAGGGGTCATATGATGCGATTTCAAGTTTTCCTTTCTCTTTGGAGTGTTACAAGCTGTTCTTGAATAGATAAGATCCCTAAAGTTGCAAAGACTAAAGTCTCAAACCCAAAGAAATATTCTTTATAAAAGTTAAAACTCGTCCATGCCCTCCTAATACACCTTGTTTATACCAGCCCCCACATCTACGTCACTGTGTGAGAAGATTTGCAAAACACCACCCAAATGTTCAAGCAAAGAAAGAAGGCGTAACTTTTATTGTCGCTGTAGTATTGTTGTTGCCGCCGCCATGTCGTGGAGACGCTGTGTGTTTCATTGTGAAAGAGAAAATACTTTGGTCTTCCAAAAGAGGACACAACTAGAAATCAGTGGTTCAGTTGTTTAACAACACCGTTCAAGAACAGTTCGACCCAAATATTCAGATGTGTGCAACACATTTTACGGAGGATGAGGACTGTTTTCCGGGAGAGTAGCCTAAAATGCCAGTGTTCTGACAAATAATGCTGACTCACAGCCTGTAAGCACATTTTCATATTTCGCAAGTTTTAAGCAGTGTAGAGTAGCGCTTGTTGTTTGTCGTTTCTCTGTTCACAAATGCAGACATGGTTTTATGTTTACACGGCGCAATGCAACGCAACGCGTAAAAAGACAGTACAAGTCATTATAATAAGTAATTATGTCCCCACTGGATGCTACAAATGCCTTGTTTGTAATGGGTTGTATTGGTTTTGTCTCGTCACACCGGGACACGGTGTCACGGTATGGTAAGGGGCGTAACATTTCCATCACATGCTTGAGGTATTCGTCAAATCACAATGCACTGGATAGCTGGCTAATCAGCATACACCTCGCTTTTCAGAACGAGTTTCAGAAAGGCACGGCATAGAGGAGAAACAATAATGTACAGTATGTGGAAAAAGGTTTTTTTTTTTTTCATAAGTACATTTTAATTAAACAAAATACACAAAATAATATTATTTTTTTAGCAACATCATATGACCCCTTTAAGATCTGATTTAGCTATAAATAGCATTAATTTGATTTGGGGAGAAACAATATTAACACTTTATTTTAAGGACCAATTACCACAATTAACTAGGTGTTTATTAGCATGCATATTACTAGCATATTGTCTGTTTATTAGTACTTATAAAGCATATATTAATGTCTTATTCTGCATGATCATATTTTAGATCCCTTAATCCAACCCCACACCTAAACTTCACAACTACCTTACTAACTATTAATAAGCAGCCAATTAGGTCAGTAAAAAAACCTCTTAGTTAAGGGTGAATATGTATTCCTTAATCTAATGTGTTACAGAAACGATCAATCAATTGAACAATCAATCAATCAATAATTAATTGATTAATTCATGAACATGGCCTTGTTTTGGAATTTCAATATACTTTATATCAATATAGTACAAAATGTATATTAACACTTTAGACAGTCTACTCCAGTCAATATACCATATAGGTACTAAGAATACAGTACACAGTATACTAAGTCATTCTAATTATAAATAACTTTGCTAATACGTCAGCTTATTCTTCTAACCCTAACCCCAACCTATTAGTCTACTAATACTTATACACTCTTACAAAATAAAGACACATATACACATACACATATACACTCTTGCAAAATAAAGTATACACATATACACTCTTACAAAATTAAGGTTCCACAATGTGGTTTTCATAGTGAATGCCATAGAATAACCATTTTGGGTTTCCCAAGGAACATTTCAGAGAAAAGTTATTAAAGGGGTCATATGATGCTGCTAAAAAGAATATTATTTTGTGATGAAATGTGTTTATGCAGTTGAAGGTAAAAAAAAAAAAAAAAAAAAAAAGAAAAAAAAAAAAACATTCTTTTCCACATATTGTACATTATTGTTTCTCCTCTATGCCCCGCCTTTCTGAAACCCTTGTTTTTCACAAAGCGCATCGTTCTGAAAAGCGAGGTGTGTTCTGATTGGCCAGCTATCCAGTGCATTGTGATTGGCCAAATGCCTCAAACATGTGACGGAAATGTTACGCCCCTTGCCATACTGTGATGCGTGTCCAGGTCAGAACACTGGCACGACAAGGCAAAAAAAATAAAACCCATTACAAACAAGCCATTTGTTGCATCCAGTGGAGACATAATTATGGATTATAATGACTTATACTGTGTTTTTACACTTTGCGTTGCAAAGTGTAAAAACCCCAGCTCTGCATATTTGCATGTCTCTCTTTGTTAACACGCCTAATTCAGATAATCAGCTCGTTAGAAGTGAGCTCCGTGCATGAACTGTTTTCCCAATGACATGGTCCCTATACAGTGTTCATTGCTCCCTACTCCCTGAGCAGGGGAAATCTTTTGAAGTTACCTCACTTCAGAACATTCATTCACGGATTTGACATCATATACCTCTGTAATTAAATACAATTTAAATCCACGTCCCGCACACTTCAATGCACTTTGAATGGAACAGATACGTTCGCTTCGAACTAGAATCATGGTGAAATATACTGTGATGTCCACTTCACAGGGCACTTACGTTCGAATAGAACAAACGTCTGAAGCCATAAGAGAAACATACATAATGTGTAGAGCAGGGGAGCGTGAGGACTGGAATTAAGAACTGCTGCTCTACACTGTACACTCAAAATTCGCGTTTGAATCATCAGTGGCAAATCCTTTACATATGTAAACCTACTTACAGTATGTGAGTCAGAACAGCCGGTATTGTAGTCTTCTCTCCCAGTATCAGGAAACAGTCCTCCATAAAATGCGCTGCACACATCTGAATATTTGGGTTGAGCTGTTTTGGAACAGTGTTGTAAATACAACTTAACCACTGATTTCTAGTCGTGTCCTCTTTTGGAAGGCCAAACAAAGTATTTTTGCTTTCACAACGAAACCGGTCACAGCATCTCCACGACATGGGGCCAGCAGCAACAGTGCGAATCAAAGTTCCGACTTCTTTTTTTGCGTGAACATTTGGGTGGTGTTATGCAAATTATCCCACATCGTGACGTAGACATGGGGGCGTGTTTAAATGAGGTGTTTTAGGAGGGCGTGGACTAGTATTAACGTTTTTAAAGATTTTCTCTTTGGGTTTGAGACTTTAGTCTTTGCAACTTTACAGATTTGCTTTATGCACCAAGAGCTTGTAACACTCCAAAGAGAAAGGAACATTTGAAATCACATCATATGACCCCTTTAAAAAAAACAAAAAAAAAACATGTAGGTTAAGAATGTAAGAGTGCCTTTATATTAAGAGTGTGTATTAAAAGTGTAAGAGGCCATTATTAGCATGGCCTACAATGGGGAATATCAAAGGTATTAGTTTAAACTGTTTTCTTTGACAATCTGTTTTTTCTCCTCAGTTATTACTTTTTATGGCAGAGCAACAGGCTGAATCAATCCAAGTAAGTTTTAAAGCTAGAACTGTTGACACATGTATAGCTTCTCATCCAGTTTTGTTTAAGGCAACTGTATTGCACAGTTAATTGCTACAATAATGCAAAAATCTTCAGTGTATACAACAGGCCAAGCATTCATGTCCACATTTGCATAAGTTTGTTGAGTATGATCCTGTCCTATGAACAAAATGTTGCAGTTTTCTCTCCTGCACACGGATGACACTATCACCCATGTCTTTTTCTGTTAGCCCAGTGAGCTATGCTCAACTGTGTCTGTTTATTCTCCCACAAGTACAAATCTTATAACATTTCTTCTAAGCTCTCCAACAAACACATGCATGGTGAGTGTTTGTCACTGATACACTACTGTGACACAATGTCACCTGTCTGTGTTAGGTGTGTGTAGCATCTGTTCCTGTTTTTAGCTCAGTTAACTCCTTTAATAGATGCCAGTTTGGATCCAGGTGTGAGAATGTCCCTGTAGGTTTTTCAGGTCTCTTTCTCTGTCATTATGAAGATGTGTGTATAAGCGAAATGTGTCAACAAATTCACAGATGTGTGACTGTTGTAAGTGTTGTGTACAAGCTTTAGTACATTTAAATAATTTCATTTTATTTAGAATTTATTCTGAATCTTATTCAACAGCATTTGAAATGGTTGAATGCAGAATGAAAGTCTTTCACCATGCTTCATTTTTATACAATTAAATCAATTAATTTGAGTGTCACGTGAACGTAGGTATTATTAGCAAAGCCGCTAATAAAGAGGTGATTAATTTGCACGGCTGCTCATTTCCTCTTCCTGTCATACACTTATATCATTGGGCTCAATAATTCTCTCTCCAAATTTACACAAATGTACTACATATTGAAATGTGAGAAAGTGTTCCTGTGTGTGTGCAGAGCAGAGGAAAGATGTGTGAGGATTGCTGGATCTCTCTCTATCTCTCTCTCTCTCTCTCTCTCTCTCACACACACACACACACACACAGTACATAAAAAGTGTCTTCTTAATGTTTTTTTTTTTTTTTTTTTTGGTCAACTAAGGACATAAGATAAAGTCAGTAGCATAAGATGAAGGTTAAAATGTTGTGCCTTTATAGCAGCACCAAACAATTTTACCCTTATTAGGCTGACAAAACCAAACTCACTCAACCAATAATGGTTTGAGCTATTTTGGGACTGTTTTCTGTTTAATACAACTATGGATGATGGGGTGAGTGAAATCAGCCATTAATATTGCAAGTCAACATACATGTGCCATGATTTGTATTTTTTCTTTTTTTTTTCTTTCAAATAGTAGAGAATGGGAGGAATGAGGAACTTAATAGAAATGTCTATATACAGAAATGTTTTATAATCTATGTAATGTGTGTGTGTGTGTGTGTGTGTGTGTGGTGTGTGTTTGTGTGTGTGTGTGTGTGTGTGTGTGTGTCTGTGTGTGTGTGTGTGTCCCTGCTGGCCAGTTACGTGAATATTGCAAGACATCATATTGTGAACATGCAACCACAGTATAGAAATGTGTACAGGCACTTGAATATATTAAAGCAGGATACACTGAACACAACCTTGGCAGCAGTCCACACATATCTCATAAAGAAAAACACCCAGCTTGATCTTGAAAAGATGCATTCATTTAGTGGCTGCTTTTGGGATATCACAGGCATTACAGGGGCAGTAAGCAGCTAGTGAGTTGTAAATAACCCTCCATATAAATAAAAGGACCTTAATTGTGCATTCAGAATAAATCATTTCCATTCATGGAGGACTGCCCGGTGCTTCACATTTTTAATGTGCAATTGCATTTGCTTTGAATTTCCACACAACTCAACAATTCTGTTTGTTCGAGTTAAAGGCTGCATTGTTTGCCAAAGAGTGTGTCCAGGGTCTGGTGTGCAATAGACAGGCCTTCCTAACAATTTATTGCTCAGAAGTAGCTCTTTCATATATCAGGTAGCTTAATGGAACTCTTGGTTATGCTTCAGCAACTTTACATCTCTTAGGAGAAATAAAAAGACTCAAATCAGATATTTTGGTATATAGAGCTCTAAAATTAACGTGACTAGCATAGATCAAAATTATTTAGCCTTGGAAGCATTTAATGAGAATTGTTCATATTAAGTTATTACACATTAAGAAATTTTTGTTCTCAACCTTTTTGATTCCAAGGCCCCCCACTGTACACAAAAATATTCAAAGGATCGCTATACCTAGTTTTGTCTTTATGTATTTTATCCTATGGTTACTCCTAGTTTTTGTAAGTTTAAAAATTTCACTAAGATAGTTGTAATTAAATATTAATATAGTCACATTTCATTATTCCAGATGTGTTTTTGTGTAGTTTTTTTGTGTAGTTTTTTTTTAAAACAATAAAATGTACATGATTTTTGCCAGTCTTTGGATACAGAGTAAAGACCATCTTTAAAGATTAATTTTTTTTCTTACTTGTAATTTCTACATGATAACAGTTGAGAGGGTGAATTAACTGAAGAAATGTCCTACTTTTAGTTGACTTAGATTATTTTACTGTCATTTTAAGTCATCTTGAGGCCCTCTAGTGTGCTCTGCCCTCCTGGTTAAGAACCACTGCTTTGGAGATTACCCCCCCCCTCTCTCTCTTTCTCTTTAGAGAATAATCTAGGAATAGGCAAAATTTTTCATTTGACATCAGTGCTGTATATGAGAAACAACTAAGATATGAAAGAGATCTTGTTTATGATTTTTCTTTGCTACTCATTGCTGCACAATGTTTGCAGCCTAAAAATGGAGCGATAGTGTTCACCTGTAACCCTTAGGCAGTGTACCCACATGCATGCTCGCTTTCTACATCTCATTTGCCTTTTCGTTGCATTGTGCTTCCTGTCAACAACTCGCACACAAACACAAACCATAGTACACAAGTGCAGTGCAGTGCAGAAAATCACAATTATAATAGCATACACTTTCCCTCAGAGGCTGCTTTCCTTGTGTGGCTGTGCATGTCTGAGTTTGTGATTTTGTTTGTGAAAAAAGGCTGGGTGCAAGCGGCCTGTGTTCTGTTGATCACTGAGTTAAAAAAAAAAATGATGTCAAAAAGGCAACTCTGTATTTATGGCTCGACAGATATCCTCCAGTTGACAGGTATAGAGTCATTATGAGGCTGTCAGGAGTCGCCGCAGGGCAATCGTTGAGCCGCGAGTCCGTGTTCCCATGCATCAGAGAGAGCCTATTAGTTTACTTGTCTCCCCCTCAAAGGCCACGCTGCACCTCCAGACACCAGCAGGACAAAACAAGGTGTCATATTTATGGAGCAGTCAGCAGTGTGCTGATGCCAGAGAGACTGACAACTGGATGCCGGGATTTAGCAGCTGAGCGATATGATAGCCCGTCTCTATATGTGACACCTGAACCCACGGCACAATGATGCCTTGACTATTGTCCCAACCCAATTAGAAGAAACTGGAACTGGTACATAACAGGAAAAGTTTGCTTCATAATGACCTCACTTTCAGTGCTGGTGTGCTTTAAGAGCAGAATGTTACTGGGTTAATCTTTTTCACATTTCCTTGGTTGGTAAATGCACCGGGGACCCAATAATAGCAATTGAACCTGGGAAAGTCAGATTTTCATGATATGTCACCTTTAAAAATAGTATTATTACTTACAGTATAGTGTCAAATTACAAAACATGCTGTATGTACACGGGTATGTACTAATTGTATTATCAACACTCAAACAATGATTCACTGTTTAAACCTGAGAGACACATTTAGCTGCATGACTAGTTACTCTGACACACCCCCATACATTTTTTGGGGTGTGTCCTACAATCTGATCTTTGACCTTTGACCCAGGCCAGGCTACCTGCAGTCGAATGCAGTGGAGTGGGTTTGCGCTAGGAAGGAGGTGGGTGCTGAGGGCAACTCCACTCCACAGCATTTGTCTCTGCCAGCTGGACCAATACAGAAACCGTTTCAGCTCTATAACAGTGAGAAAGACATATTTTGCAGAATGATCAAACCTAAGAGAACACCAAAACTTTTAGATGCTGAGTAGAGGGGACTAGCTAACACTTAGTAGTAATGCTACTAATTTGCTTATAAATTTGCTTAATAGCAATGCTACTAATTAACAGTAATACTAACTAAATGTACTTTCCACAATGATGCTAATGATAGGAATGATGGTCCAAAATAAAAAATATAAAAAATTAAAAAGGGGTTACCAGTATTTTTGTTAGATGTGACAGCAATTGCATCGACAAGAGTGAGGAGGAATGATTCAGTAGTTTCACCAGTTTAATAGTATAACATAATATCAATAATGCATGTTAGGGCAGGAAACAATGCCTGTTTTAAAGGATTGTTTGCATAGACCCTAATGAAAAAAATAAATAAATAATGGAATATTGAAATAATCAAATAATTCCTATAGCCCACAGTAAAAAAAATCCAGTCTTATATTTGAAAACTACAATTTCACGAGTTCGCACTTGCATACAATATAATTTAGCAAATAGTAAGAATGTTTGGCATGATGTCTTGAAGGAGGGCTCTGAGCTCGGAATATAGCCCAAACTTGATCACCCCTGCGCTTTTTCTACCGAGGGGGCCCAAATCAATATGCAGCTCAGGGGGCCCAGAAAACATAGTGGCACCCCTGTCCCTATAGGGATGAGAATAGTTTAAGAGTGAGGCATTGGGGTGGAGGAGGGATGCCGGAAAACTGTTGTGGGACAGAGGTGAGTTGGCTGTGTATATATATATAATTATATATGTGTGTGTGTGTGTATGTGTGTGTGTATATATATATATATATATATATATATATATATATATATATATATATATATATACATACACGTCATGCTAATTATGTTGATCAACTAGACAAACTCCACCTGTGCTGAATTGGTTGATTATCTGATCGCGCTCCTCCTGAACCTTGTTAATAAAACATCATATCATGAACAGTGGTTCAGGTTGATTTAAATGCACATACAGCCATCTTTAGGACAATGTGTTTTTTTTTTTTTTTTTTAGCTTTACCTGTCTACTCTTCCCAAGGAGGACTCTGATTAAGATTGGGATCAATACAATCTCCAAACCCAGAATTTATTTTCTCACCAGACCCATTCATCTTGATCACACTGAAAAAAGAGAGAAAAACAAGACAGTAGAAAGTCTTATTGTGCCCAATTTTATCAAATGTACATCGATTTCATCTTTTTTGTTTGTATTTTGGGATAAAATTGACAATGTGAAAACTATGACTTTGTTTCATATTATCATTCATATTCATATTTATTTATACATATTATTTTATGCCAGGTGTGCTACAAAGTTTAGTGAAGTTCTTGCATTAACAAAAAATATTTCATCTTGAGAAAACCGCATCAGTTTAGATAACAAATGAGAAATCAGTATTGTTAATACAGCACTAGCATCAACACAGCCGACATGTCTAGACCTGTTTTAATTTATCCATATTGTGTGCACAACATAGAAACTAGGCTCCTTTGAGCTTAGCAAAATCTGTGCAGAACCGATTATCGATGATGACCACGAATTGCATGCCATCATCTGACTTGCTATGCTGTCATGCTGAGGCTTTTTTTTTTTTTTTAAATAGATGTCAACAGAATAGGGCTTGTTCTCAGTGGAGTGAAGATGTCAATAGAACTGAAGTAGATAGATCTCCAAGAACAGGATTTGGTACCCCTGTTGTAAACATTGAACAAAAGATTCACTCTGTGAATGCATTTTCAAAAACTGCGTATAATGATACGACATTATTCTACTCTGCTTTCAAATGCTGTTAATTAAAAGGAACTTTGAAAATATACCAGCATTAACAAATAAATGATAAAGTGATATGACTTTGAAAGCTATGATTGCAAAGCATATTGTAGCCTATCTCAGTATCTCGGGCCATACCAAACCGTTAGCACAGTTGGAGAAAGAGTTGAAAATGGTGCATCAAGTTGGACATTTTCTGCTGCCCATAGTGAAAAAAATCAAAAATACACATCTGTATTAAAATAAAAATGGATGAAAAACACTCTTTTAGCTGCATTAAAATAACAAGAACTTTTACTGTATTTTTCATCATATTTATTTTCATATAAAAGCAATAGAACGTAGGCTAACATTCAATCACACAATAACTAACATTACTCACACAATAGTGAGAACTGACAGCATTTATTTTACTCCTATCCTCAGTGCAACAATCTACTCTTGTGTAAATTGCACACAACAAGGTGCATCACAAACAAGCCTAATTACATATCAATATTTTGACATTTTCTACATTTTCCCTCCCAAACTTTTCCAGCTGAAAAAAAAAATAAAAAATGCGGTCTCGGCTGAAAAATTGTTTGTTGCTGAAATTGTGCTTCATCGCTAATATCAAGCTATTCCTAGATCACATATTCTCCAGCAAACATGAGACGTGACTGTGTAGTCTGAATATTCCTATTATTTGTCAGAATTCTTTATTTATTTTGAAGCCATTATCTGTGCCTTTCCAAAAAAGGTATTCAGCTTCAGGCATGTCTCTATATCACTGTGCATATTTTTGATGTAAAATAGCGATAATGCTTGCTTGAAAACTCTACTCGTTTGGTTTATGAAGAGAAATACTTTAGCAAACCAAACTACATTTCCCATAAATCCCATGTGGCAACCTAGGAATCAAAAACTACACAGAGAAAGCATCAATTACACAATAAGTTTCACATGTACTGATCTAGTAAGCTGCCTTCATGTAACACAGGAGGTATTCTAGTGTTCATTTTGTTAAAACTTGAAATTGCACATGTCGTTACCACTTTAGATTAGGGAAAACATATTCACTATTAAATAAGAGTTGTATCCTCAGTAAACTCGTAATTTGCTGCTTAGTAATAGTTAGAAAGGTAGTTGTGAAGTTTAGGTATTGGGTAGGGTTAAGGGATCTAGAATATGGTCATGCAGAATTAGACATTAATATGTGCCTAATAAATATTAATAAACCAATAATATGCTAGTAATATGAATGCTAATAAGCAACAAGTTAAAAATAAGAATTGGTCCTTAAAATAAAGTGTCACCCACATGTCAAAATTGTTTCTACACAACATGTAATAATTTTAACTGCATTACTGATTTGAACTCCTCACTCAGAAGATCTTGTAGTATCGGATCCCTACGTGTGCTCTGCATGCGTGACAGATGCAGATTTTCCCGCATGGACAGGGACAGAATAAATCATGTGCCAAACTCGCTGTCATATTGAGCGCACGCCGTCCCTGTGGTGGCCTCATGTTTTCTAAATGAAGAGTGTGGACTGGTGTGAGTTGGCAGCCGGGACTTTGCCTAATTTTTTGATAACGCCTCGGTGGGTTTCACTACAGCATCTGGACGACCCAGAATGCTGCGCCAATTTTTAATAGGTTGCTGCTCTTTGCATATTACCCCAATGCAGCACAGCTTGACTGAATCTAGCCTGCTTCCCCCACCACTGTGTGTGTGTGTGTGTGTGTGATGGGCACCTGTTAACTGGGCCAAGTAATATGTTTCGTTAAAAATTTAATCACCTGCAAGTGCAAAACAAGTGCAATGCAATCATACGTTAATTAGCACAGCAATTAACACTGTTCTCTTCTATAGCTAACACTTCTCCACACGTGTGAATGACTTCCCCATTAGAGTTCACCCTCTGATTGCATGTCTTATTTACAAATGTTTGTTTCTTCATTTGTTCCTGTATATTTACAGATTGTGCATGCACTTAACGACAAGTGTAATAGACAAATCACAATGGACCTTAGTCAGGGTAGATGCCATATTCAGTCTGACACAAATGAAAAAGAGGCTGTGAGGGATATTCAATCTTTGGGAAGCATATTTTATTATAGTTTTTCTCAATCGATTTCGCACTTTTCTCCAATGCAATGTACTTGTTCTCAAAACAATTAGCGCAGCCATCCAAACACAAAGTTATCTTAACCAAACAGTTCGACTTTACTCCAAAATGAAGCACTGCAATTTTGTAGTAATGCATTTATTAAAAGTAAATATTAACATCAAATCTATAGGTGTGTTATCTGTTGATTATAAAACACATTCAGTGCACAAATATGATAATGAAAATACATGTTTATTGCAGTTCTTCAACCGGGAGGTTTGTTTTACATATATTGCATATATTACATATATACATATATTACATATATTATATCTAAATGAAAAAAATTGATATCCAACACCAACACCTGCTATCACCCATGAGAAAATAAAAAAAGAATAATTGCCCCTTTAAATTTAAAATCTGTTTGTGCCACCTTTAACAGCAAGAACTGCAAACAAACCTTTTCTGATTTCAGAACAGTGGTGGATATGTGTATATATATACGTGTGTGTGTGTGTGTGTGTGTGTGTGTGTGTATATAATCTGTATATGTGTGTTTGTGTTAGCTGTATACATTAATTATCCTGAGTTATTGAACTTGCCTTTCATTTACATCTGGAAGAGAATTTCATTGCATTTTATCTACACTACATATTTGCTGTACTTGCATCATAGAAGAATAAATGTAAAAATGATTAATCTATTCTTGGCAAGCTCCTTTCTCAACATCTCCACAGGCCTCTTCCTTTGGTGTTGTTCTGGACCACCATGTCAACAATGCTCCCCCTACCCCACCCCCCACCAACTTTTCTAATTCTGATTTCATTTTAAATTCATCTGCACCTCTCCTTCCAAGCTGTTGTCCACTTCCTCTCTGTCCATGTTTTCTTACAGTTTCTCCTTATGCTCTTTCCACTACACCAATGCCCTTCTCTTTACTCACCTCTTCTCCCTTTCCTTCTCCTCTACTCATTTCTCACATCTTCCTTTCTGCTCACCTCTTTCTGCCTGTTCCACTCTTCTTCTTCACTCTCATTACACCCCTTTCTCTACCCACACCACCTGATGGACTCACACATCTTTCTTTACCAGCCTACTTTCCCTTTTATTGTTACTCTAAAGCAATTGTGATAAATGTGTAAATGATTAGGAAAACTGCATTTCCTGAGTTGAGTATATTATTAACCTAATAGTTATCAGTTTAGGGCCAATTGATGTTAATTTGATCAAATGACAAATTACAGAGTTTTGTTTGTTGTGTTTGGAAAATTAGTACATAAATGTTTGTGATTTGTGTAAAACTTTTTTTTTTTTTCAGATATTTTAAAGTATTGGTGGGTTGAATTAACTATTGTGAAAACATTTGAGAGTTCTGTGCACATTTTTTGAGAAGATTATTTGCATGATTTGTAATTTGTATAAAAAAAAATGAAAATGTACAGTCTGTTTAGGACAATTACAAAGTATTCAGATCACTGTGTAAACTGTTTTGAGAACAGTGACCTGAGTTTGGAGACATGTGTCAATATATATTATTATATATAATATATTAGTATACTTTTAAATATGTGCTATTTCACTGTGCATTTTTTTTTAAAGTACAATAGTATAGTAGGTTAGCATAATGCCAACATCAGACTATAAAGAACTCAACTACGAGCATTAGTTGAGTCTTTCATTAAGATAAAAGAAATGAGAGTGAGTGAATTTTGGTTCAACTTGGATTTGGTCTTAAAATTTGACTATTAGTCGGGCTAGGTTAGATTAGGTCAGAGGTGCTTGTATGGACCAGGTTCAGGCTTCAAGTTCATGCCTGTTCAGACCTCTACTATTTTTCTGGTTTTCTAATATGAATATTTTGTTTATTAGAAAAGTATTTTGTTTACTATTCCCCTCACTCCTAATGTTTTTTGTTTGTTTGTTTGTTTGTTTGTTTGTTTTTTGCAAAATGGCCAAATGATTGGGCTATTTCTCAGTCTGTAGTGAATAATTATGTTTTGACAGAAGTGTGTGGCAGCTGATCAAAACTGCATGCTTAGCAATGACTGAAGCAGAACAACAGATCAAAAAACAGCTCTATGAAACTGAGAACGCTGTGACTTCACACTCAATGTGTGTATCACAGCTGTGAGAGCCGAGCGGAGGGTCACTGATGGCTATTGATCAGACAAACACACAAACAAACACATTCATAGATCTGTCTGTCATCTAGCACTATAGATTAATGTGTCAGTGTGTTAATGTGTGTTTCTGCTTCCTTCCTGTCCATGTGTGTACATGAACACGTAAGTGTGTACAATATATCCGTGCAGAGGACACTACACATGCTTGTCTTTTTCTTTATTTCTTTATCTTTATCAGACAACTCTCCACTGAGAACAGAATTATCTTCCCTGGGCAAATGTGCTCCAACACACTCGTTTAAGTATTAAATCATTATTTTGTCTCGTTATTTACTCATTCTTTCATTTATTCAATCATCCATGTATCCATTTATTTACTTGTTTATTTGTTCATTCATTCACCTTTTCACCCCCATCTTGTCATTTAATAAATTCTTGAGGGTCTTTTCGAGCCATTGCTTCATGTGTCAATCTGTGTTTCGTCAGTGCTCAAAATATCACCAGCCCCTTTCAGTGGCTCATTTATCATGACTCTGTGGTATAAGTATGACAGACATGAGTGAAGCTGGTGCTGTTTTGGGGGATTTTTCCTGATAGCATGTGCCAACCAGGCGCCATGGTTGTAATTTGATTTAGCCAGAAACAGCTTTAAAAAACAAGAAATGACCACTTCCATTGAGCATGCATACTTGGAGGTCTGCGTCATGCCTACAAAGTCCATCCTAACAGATGACTTATTGTAGAAACATGTTCACACACACACACACACACTGTGAAAGATACACAGAGGTCCCCTGATCATCTTTAAGCACTGGAGCAGTTGCGTGCTGGTGTGTTTAGACCATTGGGTGCATTCTGGTGGAGAGCATGGTCCATTTGTCAGAACTACATGTGATGATTAATGAACTTCAGTTTCTGAAATGTGAGACACAACAAAACCACTGCAGTCCAATCCATTATTATGTTAATTCAGGACCTGAGAGAGACACAGGAAGGGAAAGACAGGATTGACACAAGGTGAGCAGAAAACTGGTGGACAGAATATTGAGTGCTGTAGTGATGACTTATTTTTTAGGCCAACCCAAAAATTAGCATTACCCTTGTTCCCTTGCCAAAACTTGAACTGAACTGGGCTGAATGATGACACTGTTGTCTTCTGCAGATCTTTTAATGAATTGGAGATGAGTAATTACACTACTGTCTTTAAAGAGCGGCTTCCCTGCACAATTTAAATTTGTCTCAGGTTGAAAGAGGTTTGCATCATTGATTCGGTTATACATCTTGTATGACGTGATACATAAATAAAGGTAACTTGACTAGGCCAAAAAGCAAGTAGTATTTTTTCCATTGCTTTTGAATTATGAATTATTTTGAACTTTAAAAGCTTAAACAAATTATATTGTTTTAATTCACATTCTGAAGGCACCCAGTCACTGCAGAGGATTCACTGGCGTGCAAATGATGTAATGCTAAATTTCTCCATATTTGTTCTGAGGAAGAAACAAACTTAACTATATCTTGGATGGACTGAGGGTGTTCAGCAAATGTTCATTTTCTATTCCTATTCGTTTAAAAATAAACAAAACCATAAGTCGCGTTTTATTGCTTACTGTCTTTTTAATACATCATTCACAGTTGTGATGGGATGAGTATTTAATTGCCAAATTAAAGTTTAAATTAATGTTTGTGTTTCATTTCAGATCTGTTTGATTTGGTTCATTTCAATGAAATTCAATAGAAATTATGAATGGGGAAAATACTGAAAAAGTGCTGGAAATGTGGGCAGTCACTGCTGCACTCTATAAGAATTGAAAATAGGCATAAATAAGAGATAAAATGTGGAGAACTGCTGGAGTCAGATAATGACAGGGTGAGTGTGGAGGTGGCACATACAGGTTAAGGAAGCTGCCACTGGATCCCACGGCTTTCGTCTAGGTCAACAGCCATTCCCAATGGGTGGATGCGGTCAGAGAATCAGAGGGGAATGATGCATGCATCCCAGGCCCTGAGGCCACACTCTCTTTCTTTATTCTTTGTTGCATTCGTGACACTTCCAGAAGGAAGCCCAAAGCTTGGTCCAGAGACTAGGGAAATTTCCCTTTGATTTGATTATGTGCGCTGCTGTGACGCACCCGTGAATGCATTTGTGTGTGTATGTAAATGCATTACTGAAGCCCCCCAGATGGCCTTGTATCCACACACCCCAGACAGAGAAGACGAGAGGGAGATGTAAGCGTGTCGCAGGGAGTGTGCTGGAACCGGGATAGCTGGGATAGCACGTCTGTGAGCCTCGGCTACCAAAACTGCAATTACACACGTGGGAGGGCTTGGCTCAGGAAGGAAAGTTCAGTCAACGTATAAAATCAAGACGTTCTTTGTGTTCTCTTTAGGAAGTTCCAGTTGAAGAACACGCAAGTGTCATATGAATAGGTCTTGACACACAAAATTTGGACACCTGAAGTGTGCTTGATTATGAATGTCTTTGCATTAGATAACAAAGCAAGTTGCATTTATGTTAAAGTAAACAGAGGCACAATTTTCCAAGGGGAAAAAGAAACACAAATAGTACAGTATAGGTCAATGCAACATCAAAGTGCCTCTTAACTAAATGTATAAATATAGCATGCATTTGACAAACAATTGAATTATTGATAAATATTTTAAACAGATAATACAACAAGTTGCATTAATGTCAAAGGCCATGAAAGCTATTAGTTAATATTAACCAAATGACAAATAGCTATTTAGGCATTGTCATAGGCTATTGTATGTAATGTAACCCTCTAAAATCTTGCCAAAAGTTAATGCTGGTTTCCCATGAACTGTAGATTATAGCAATAACTGGTAATAATACTCGGAGATGCTTTTGAGGGTGAACTTAACATTTAATCTTAATGTGTCCCTCAATGTCAATGGCCTTCTTTGATTATCCTGTTTTAGTTTGGTAAGTCATATTATGGAAGTAAAATGGGTTGTGGTTGACATTTCATGTTATATCAATGCTATGCTATGCTATAAAAGTGGTAACATTCGGATGTGACCTTAAAGAGAATTTTCTCCCTTATTAATTAGTTTTGTTGGTCTAATACAGGGGTTCTCAAACCTCTCCATAAAGTACCCGCAGCACTGCACGTTTTGTATGTCTCCCTATATCTGACACACCCACTTCAGGTCTTGCAGTCTCCACTAATGAGCTGATGAGTTGAATCAGGTGTGATATTTGAGAGAGACATACAAAATGTGCAGGGCAGGCTGAACTCCAGGACAGGTTTGAGAACCACTGGTCTAATCAAATGTATTTGGGTTGGGTCTGTGATATTTTTACTTAATTTACATGTAACCATATTTTAGCAGTTTACTTAAGCTAAGAGCAATGACTTCAGACATTTTTACAAGGACACTAAATGTGTCCAAATATTTTTATGGTCACTATACATATAGTAGTGTAGGCTACAGTTTGTGTGTGTCTTCTGGGGATCATTTGTATTAACAAACTTTGTTTTTAAAATTGGTTTTGGCAGTTTCTTTTTTTTTTTTTTTTTTTTCTGTTGTTTCCGTCTGACTGTGCAAGAGTAAATGTCTCCTGAATATTGTTATTGAAACTGTGATGTTTCATAGAGGGGTTTGTGTGCGTCACATCTTTTGTGCCTGTTCTGGAACCTGCCCACATCTGATTAGATTTACAGCATAAACAGGCTTTCTATTGAGAGAACATCTTGTCTCAGTGAATGCTGAAACAGCTCCTGACCCTTCTGTTAGGACAAATTAAACCTCTACATTATTAGCACTTGTCAAAACTAATAAGGCTTTATTTGTTTCTTTGATATATATATATATATAATTATATATATATATATATATATATATATATATATAATAGTATATATATATATATATATATAGCCACATCTCTTTAATGACAAAATAACTTTAGCAATCACATTTAGAGCCATCTCTCATGGGATTCTTTTTTTTAACAATTTGGTGCAAATTTGCTCAGGGAAGATTATTTATATCTTTATTACATTCTCGTTTTTCTGAGTTTACTAACAGATACAGAAGAAGACACACGTGGCATTCAGTGTAGCTTTTCCTTGCATGCAGACAACTGCAATCATGCAAATACCCAACACTACAGCACTGTCAAAGCAAAACTAATATTTGACGTCTACATTGATCGCCCATGTGACAGTATTTACATGTAAAGCACTTTGTGTCATTACACATGAACTTTAAATTCCATGAATTATTCTCATTTGGACTCAAAGTTTAACTAATGGGCACACAGGTAGTGGTGATACAGTAAAACACTATACACATCACACCCACGATCAGTAAAATGTTTGGAAACAATTAGTTACACAATTCCCCAACATAGCTTTTTGCAACATTTTAGAATACTTGTAGTATTAATAAATTGTAGTATATCAAAACTGTAAAATAACACAAATGGAAGTAATGGAACAAAATCATTCACAAAAATCTAAATGATCTTACATATATGTTAGCTTATATTTAGGCCATATAATTTAAATGTAGTTACTTAAAAGACACAACCCTTTGCCTGGAGTTAAAATGAATTTATGATTACAAATTAATAATCATTAAACATATTTTTTACATAATAGGCCTACCTATTATGGTTTCAGCACATTTAAAAATTTAAATCCTTAATGCAGCATATTCAAAACTTTGACCGATTAAGGGGCATTTTCTAAGAGTTCTCTCATATCTCTCTTTCTCCTTCTCTAATCTGTTGATCTAAAACACTATGTCAATGTGAGGAGTAGTTTCACTTTACTGGCAGCTCTTAAATTACTCTGTTGAAATGTGTGACAGTTTAGAGGGTCACGACTGAGCAACCTCAGTTTATGAAATTCTTCACAAGTTGCTGATGAGCGATATTGTGCATATGTACATTTAGCCCTGTCATCATCAAGAAGATGAATTTCATCATGCTTTCACTGAACATGCAAAGCCTGTTTTTTGCATTATATGAATGTTACATCATGTTCTTACACAAACTGTAAAGCAGAATGATGTGTGTCATTCAACATAACTGTAAAGTAACTGAAAAGTATTATATTTACCCAGCGATCTTTTGCAATTCAAGATAAATTTGCCTCTGCATATAATTAAAAAAAAAAAAAACTTGCATTTGTGCATTAAATAAATAAATAAATAAATAAATACATTTCCAGCAAATATAAGTGAACATGCATTCGCATTCAAGGTCACCAAAGTGTGTTTGTAATTGAGCAAGCCAATGGCGAGTGTCTGAAACATAGGAGGGAATTGTTTATATGCCTGTGAAATGTAATTTGGAATTTTTCTGCATTTAGTTTTAACTTGGACTTCTGCTTGTACTTCATCTCTAATGTGTGTATTAAAAAGTAAAAATCCCATAAAATTACCATTTCTGAGAAGTGCATCAGAATGGATGTGTTTTTAATAGTTTTTGTATCCTAAACACCACAGTAATGAGATTTTCTTTCTGAGCGTCTTTGTCGTTGTGTCATTTGGCAATGTTGGAGAAAGCAGAACACATTTAGTGGAGTTATGTGTGAATTTTAATTAGTCTAATGATATTTTGTTGATATTTTGTATAGTGCTGTCAAACGATTAATCGCGATTAATCGCATACAAAATAAAAGTATTTGTTTGGATAATATATGTGTGTGTTCTGTGCATATTTATTATGTATATATAAATGCACACACATGCATGCATATGTTTTGAAAATATTTACATGGATTTACATGTCTATATTTATATTCATATAATTTATATTGTAAATAAATATATTTAATACATAAGCATAATACATACATGTGTGTTTATTTATATATACATAATAAATATACACAGCACACATACATATATTATGTAAACAAAAACTTTTATTTTGGATGTGATTCATTAAGATTAAACATTTGACAGCACTAATTTTTTACAAATCATAGGAATCAATAAATAAACACTACATACTTCACTACATATTTAACATATTTATTGCATTTCATTAGATTGAACCAAGATGAATGTGCCTGAACAAGAGTCAGTGATTTAAGTTGAGCAAATGAACAAAGGTGTAAATTATTTGAATAATAGCACTTTGCTGTTAGTCAGGTCAAGTCACCTTTATTTATATAGCACTTTTAACAATACAGATTGTCAAAGAAACTGAACAACATTAATTAGGAAAATAGTGTGTCAATAATGCAAAATGAAAATAGTAAACACTCACTATTATTCTTAACTATTATTTTGTGGAATCAAAAATAATTAGTTTTATTCTTTAATTATTATTATTTATTTTATTGCTTTATTTGAGCTAGGTTAAAACTGAATACTTGTACTTTTACCCTAGTGAAAAATAAATGTATTTGAAATACATATGATTCATTCTAAGTATACATTTACATATTTATTTGCTTAATAAAAACACCTTGAAAATGTACTTTTAGTTTGCTAAGCTGGTATAATTAGAGTCTGGTTAACAATTGTGCGGAACTAGTGTTGAAGTCCAACTAAATATACATACATACATGCCCTCTAACTCTAGCACTTTCTATTCTATTTTAATTTTACTTTATCTTCTTTTTTTATTAAAAAAAAACACTAGCTTTCTATTTTTTTCTATTCTATCTACTTGTTTCTCTCTCTCTCTCTCTCTCTCTCTGTTTGTGTGTGTGTGTGTGTGTGTGTGTGTGTGTATCTTCACCTTTAACCCTAGAACATGTTGAGAGAAACCGGGTTGGTACAGAACAAAAAGAAATGTAATGGTTTAATTACAAAGAGTGATTTATTAAGACACACCCAAACTGAATGATACTACCAAAATTATCTCAGTTATCTATTCACATTTATTTGAATTTCAAACTTTGCTCTGACAGGGTTGACATTTTGTATTGCTTTAAGGTCAGTAAAGATAAATAATTATTGTGCAGGGCTGTAATAGATTGGTATAACAGTTTAAGAATAATCCATTGTAACATCCACAGATGTTGACTGCTTGAATATTTAAATCTGTGCTTGTCACACAATTTCTGAAACCAACACTTTTTGCAAAACACAACACATATTTAACTATGTAACACACAAAAATCTAACAGGAATTAATATTATGGCAAATGTGTTTGCAGATGTTTGCTTTTGAGATGTGTTTGTGATATTTTGAATGCAGTGCTTGATTTTGCAAGAGATGTGAGGCATTTTGCATTTTTGTGTGTGCAATTTTTGGATTTGTGTGTAAAGTTTTGGTGGAAAACAAAGAGGCAAAGTTTTGAAAATGCGTGTAAGCAGTTAAAAAAAAAAAGAATAAAGAAAGAAAGAAATCTGAAATCTCCCTGATAATCACACACACTCTAATTACAAAGAATTGGAATGTGTGTGTGTGTGTGTGTGTGTGTGTGTGTGTGTGTGTGTGTGTGTGTGTGTGTGTGTGTGTGTGTGTGTGTGTGTGTGTGTGTGCGTGTGCGTGTAACCTGATCAAAGCAGTGTATGTAGGGTGCTGTGGGGTGTATACTAAAGCAAAGAGCAGAAGGCCTCTTCTTATGAGGTTTGTAAAATGTGTGATGAGTTACAAGAACATCTTGCGTGCATCACCCTTGTTACATAAAAGTCTTCCTTATTTTAATCAGAAACATGGCAGCATTTTGATTGAGTGTAATTTTTGTCTACTGTTTTCTGTTGTTCATTTCCTGAGATACACAGGAAACATTTAGATGCTGATAGATAGATGTAGAGAGCTAGACTCAAGGAAGAAAGAGTTTGTGTAGTTTAGGCTGAGAATGCAATGAAACTGATGTTGTGCGGAAGTGTGCGTGCGTGCGTGTGTGTGCGTGTACATTTACATTCATTTGCATGAGTGTGGTGCAAAACACAATTATCAATATGATATGATAAGTTTGAATGTGTCGTTTCTTTTGTCTTGTATTTACTTTGTTAATTTTTTTTTCATGTTCTGTATTTGTGTTATATTATATCTTGTTCCTGTCATCAGACAGCTTTCAGACCAAACTGTAGCAGGTCACTGTGGACAAGGGTCATGGCGTTAATGAAGTCAGTTCTCTGGCATCGTGCACTTTTGTGTTTTAGCTCTCCAATAACTTGCTCTAACCCAAGGCCATGCTGTCACATCAATGAAACGTTAGAAGAAAGCTGAAAATACTTTAAGTTCAACAACACATCTGCCTAGTCAAATGAGTATGAATAAATCGCAATTATGCTTCAAATACTTTTCATCTCAAGACATCTCAGAACAGATTTATATCTATTCGATTCACCAGAAGTAAGATTGACTGTTAAAACCTCACATTTCAAAAGTGAACGCAAACAACCAGTGCTGGGTGATCTATTGAATATTTAGGATTTATTCATAATACTTTTGCTGGCAATGAACCAATATTTTGCAAAATACAGTGGTTTTAATGTGCAAAACCCGTGTTAGAGTCGTGTAAATCACTTGAACATCATATGAACTCAAACTGTTTCATGAACAAATATATATAAAATGGGTTTTGCACATTAAAACCACCATACCATATAAAACAACCATATTTATATATTAGTATGTAGTGTTAATGTGCTCTCTTGCTCTCTTCACCTTTTTGGGGTATTCTTTTTTCCTGTGGGATTAGGATGATGTTTTCCAGTGTGGATTAATACCTGAGCAGAGGGAATGCGAGAGGTTAAAAATGTCTTTGAAGTGCGGCCGTGTCAATAGCACCTGGGGCCAGACACAGATGAGCTCTGCTGCTTTTGTTATTCACAGTCATGGACCCTTAATTGCAGGCTGACACAAAGCAAGGGCTGAGGTGACATTTAAACATTTACACAAGACTAAAGACAAGAGGGAGGGGTAACCTCTCTTTTTAACATAATGGACAGAGATACTCCACCACAGTCTTCAGAGAAAGTCTTGCTTTTCCTTCAACCCTCCACCTCAAGAGAGTAAGATAAACTTCATTAAAACATTGTTTCATATATTAGAAAAGTCAACAGTATGTGGAACCAATTGCCAGTTTGCTCTCAGTGAATTAATATTTAGAGATTATAATTTTAAATATTATAATTTAAAAATATTTCTTTTTACAGTAAGCTTCCTGCTTGCCATGAGTTTCATAGAGAAAGTGGGGGTCACTTGTGCACGACATGCACTGAAAATGTAGTTTGTCAAAAAAATAAATAATAATAATTATATATATATATATATATATATATGGGTGGAAGGGAGGGGTGTCTATATCTATATATCTATAAGCTATTCATCCCATAGATAGATAGATAGATAGATAGACAGACAGATAGATAGATAGAACATCGTAACACACACACACACACACACACACACACACACACACACACACACACACACACACACACAAGATTAGTCTTTAAAACAGACTTTCTTTAAAAACCTGAAAAACTAATGATGCAATGGCTGTATTATGTTTGAGTGTATTTGTGGAATAAATGAGAGCTGAGAACAGAGAGAGGTGAGTATTGAGTGTCATTAGTATCATTATTTTTGAGTCAAAAATTGAGTTTTAGTTACCCATAAGGATGGGTAAAATAGTCAAGATCACATAGCAGGGGTTTCCCACATCAGATCACTTACAGAATCACACCCCAGGAACACATACACACACAGAGAGAGAGAGAGAGAGAGAGAGAGACAGAGATCAGAAAGTGAGAGCGAGAGAGAGAGAGAGAGAGAGAGAGAGAGAGAGAGAGAGAGAGAGAGATGTGTTAGAGTTTGTGCCATCAGAAGTGTTTTGTTTATCATTTTGGTAATCATTCTTTCATTACTAATTCATGTTTATGAATTGTGTCAGGAAAGTAGGAAACTCAAGTAAGGGTGTTACGAGAGACGTTCAGGTTGACAAAATCATCACAAGAGTTTTGTCATGTAGTTTTGACAAGTCTTCATGGCTCTTGACAATGAAAAGAAACAATGTTTTGTATATACAGCTATCAGTGGGTGGGTGTGCATAAGCACAACATTGCAACTCAATACTGACTTTTTTTACTAGTTGTTTGTTTGTTTTTTACTTTGTTTACAGTGTTTTTTTCTGTACAAACTAAGAAAATTACATTTAGAAACTGTATTTTTGACTGCTCAGATATTTAGAAATAAATAGGAATGACTCTCTTGACCTCTGAACTAGTACCTATAAACTAAAAAAAAAAAAAAAAAAAAAAAATGTTTATTTTATCATGAACTACTAATAAATAGTAACTTTGTCAAGTAATTAATGAAAGAGCAGCAATTTAGGCCACTACATCACATGGTTAGTTGCCATTCATCATGCTTTTATAGTGCCCAACACAGTACTTTAATTCCAGTTAACCTCTCTACAGCAGGAGCCTCGCTCAAGGGCACTAGAGTGTTTAGGACTTTTTAAATCTCACACTTGTGTTTGCCTTGTGTGCTGATAACACAGAGCTTTGACTACTACACTAATACATAGCCCTTTAAACTACATCTAGACATATTTGACTTTGTTTTTATGAGTGTTTATAGCAACTTTGTAGTATTCCATAGAGGTCATTGTCACTCTGTTGGTTTTATGTTTAAGACATATTCCACTTATCCCATCTTAGGGGCCGTTTACACGATAACATTTTCAGCCAAAAACGGGAAACTTTTTATGCGTTTTGAGTACTTGTTTACACGACAATGGCGTTTTGGGGACTGACAACGCATATTTTTTAAAATGGGTTTCAAAGTGCAAGTTTTTGAAAACAGCACCGTTATCGTTTCTGTGTAAACACCCAATACGGGAATCTTTGAAAACGGTGACATCATGTGCGTGCGTAGTACATGTTAGGTACATAGACATGCGCAGAACGGGTCAATTTTAAAGGCAAGCGCGATCAAACATACACAACAATGGCGGAGTATATGGTACTGTTGTTGCTGCTCAAGAGTTTGCTAACGCTTCTTTAGCAAAGTGTGGATTTACTTCACCAATATTACAACCAACAGCAGAGGCGCATTATATACACCATATGATTGTCATTTCCCTACAGGTACTGTTTACTAACAAGGTGACAGCGCCAACTACTGACCTGGCATACATAATACAGCGTTTCTGTCCGTTATCGAGGATATGTGTAAACGCGAATCGTTTTGAAAACATTATGTATACGTGAAACTTTTTAAAAACACAAGGGAAAAACTTTTCTATTTTTGACTACACTGTTGTCATGTAAACGTAGCCTTAATCTCTAGTGTTACCCTTAACGAAACTCCCGCCCACCTGTTTACTCCATCCCTACTCTTTAAAAGGGTCACTCTTCAAAAGGGTTAATCTTAGGCTACGTTCACACTGTCAATTTTTGGGATTGACAACCACATTTTCTTTACAGGTATGAGTCTCGAAATGTCTCATTCACACAGCAGCTTACAGTTGTTTCGAATACTGTCTATATGAACATGCAATGGGAGTCAAGCCCATAGTTGTCCAGTCCTGTTCTGTTCACACAGCGCGTGTGTTCCGAGAATGCGGTTGTGAGTCCTGAAAATGTACAGGTGTGAGTTTGGTTACAGAATGTGGTTGTCACAGCCATAAATAACTGTACTGTGTGTGAACCTAACCGTATTAGCGACTCAAATAGAGGACTGAAAACCATATTCTGCTGCTGTGTGAATGTGGCTTTAGGAAACCTGTCAAGAACGTGCCCAGGTCATATTCCCCACCAAAATCAAGAAATTTGATTTTGCTTTAAGAAAATACTATTTCATTTTAAAGGCACAATATGTAAGATTTTTTTATTAAAATATCCAAAATCCACTAGAACAGTGCTATATATTTTGCTGACTTGTGTACTTAAATTATCCTAAATGTTTCAAAGAATGTTTAAATCCAGAGAAATAAGCAATTTTAACTAGTGACACGGACCGTGTCCATAATGTCATTGTGTCACCTGCCAATGACATCAAACACAGTCGATTTCCGGTTTTGTTTTGTAGAAAACATGGAAACACCAAAGAAGCTTTAATATATTATGCGCTTTATTAGATGGGTGACGACCGCACAGAATAGCATTACAGCAGAACTTTCAAATGTATCTAGTATGATAAACCAGCACTGTCACAAAGCTGTCACTCACTTCAATTTATCACAATCTCACGATTCTGTGATATGAAGCTCTCAGAACTGCAAATAATATCATAAAAAATTATAAAACAATGCTCTACCGCTGAGTCACAGGAACAACGCAAAACACAGGCATTTGAGTTTCTGCTAGTGATTTCTATAGAGAAAAATCACTTCCTGCCCCTCCAGCTGCATTTCGTGCGTCATCAGAATCACGTGATTGCAAGCAACCTATAGTTATTACAAGCACTCGATAATGGTTTTTAAGATAGTAAGCAAATACATTAATAATTACATTTTCAAGTGTAGCTGATGCTAATTGCACTTCTAATTATATTTTAGGATGTAGCCTATTCTTGTAAGCATTATAGATTGTTTCTGGTTTAGAACCTTGTTTATCTTAATTTAATGCTGTATATTGATCAGCGGATGATGTTAAATCCCTTTACAAGATACATATCTGAGGAAAAATGCATTATTGGTCAGCGCCACCTAGCATGCAGGCGTGAATTAGCAGAAGGCGAACAATCGTTTAGCGTTTGGTGTGAAAGCACCGTTCGTTGGTGATTTGCCTCGCTTTTTCACATCGTGCTCAGTGTGGAAGGGCCTTAACTTTTTTCACCATCCATGCATGACCTCACCTCATCTCATATACACACTCAAACTATTCACCCTAATATCATATCCCATACATGTCTAGCAGACTGCAGCTCTCCTATTGGCTGCAGGAAGAAGTATGGTCCAAGATGTCAGGGTGCTGTCTGGTCATAAGTTGAGCCTGGCCTATTGTCTCTGTGAAAGGTGTAACCTGAGATAATCTTTGAATGGGCAAATATGATCTGCCCTTGCAATGGTATTTTTACTCAGTTAGTCTTTTCTCTTTGATCTGTATGCAGAAATTGAATTTTTTTTTAAAGAAAATAGGGAAGGTTTTTGTTTAAAATCTCAACAGAAAATGAATGTAGTTGTTTAGATTTCAAATATGCAGTTTGTTAATAAAGATAGCACCTATTTGAACATTTGCTTTGACATTTTTTAATATGTGAACTACAGGGCATCAGCGCTCATTCATTGCTCACAAACCCGCCTAGAACATCCTTACTTTGACCAGTTATTCTGTAACTGGCTCTGATGTCTCCATAGTGGTTAAACATGAGCTATAATTCCTCGTTAACATATCTAACAGGCAATCTTTGGTTTCATGAATCTGTTATTTGTTCCAGAGTGAATAGTTTTGGCTGAGGACAAAGTTTCCTAACTTTAAGATTTTTACATAACTTTAATGCTTCATCAGATCACTGCCTTTGTATTCTTGACCGAATAGCAACTTTTATAGAGGCTGTTTCTGTTTATTAAATATTATTGCTCACTAAATAATATTTTATATAAATAGTAGTATTTAATAAAAGTATTTAGAATTGAGAAATGGTCTGTTTGTTAGTGATGTTGGTTTTGGTTATATCTAATGGTGACAAGAGACTGTCTTTATGAGTGAGACAGTAGCAAAGACTTTTATATTCAAAGAGACTTAAACAAGTTTGTAAACAATGACTTTTTTTACATTAAACAACACCTTGTAAGATGCAACCAACAAATGCAATCACCAGCATTGTCATGAGAAATCCCCTTAACAGTTTAAAGGATACTAGGACAAAGATATCCTCAGTGGACATTCAAGTCATCTTTATCTTTATCTCATAATACTATACTCTACTTAACACAATAAGCTTTCAATAAAACAGCTCAACGTTCCTTCATAACTATTTCTAAAATGACATTTTTGAACTATTAATGGGGTTTGGGGTCATTTAAACCAAATGATTTAAATTGTCAACTTTAGATTTTAATTTGTGGTTGAAGGAAGTAGTTCTGCACACGAAAAGGGTTTTTAATAACACTCCATGGTTTTTTCTTATTAATTTACACATTTGTGCTGTCAAACTGTTGTATAAACGCAATGTCACACTCATAGCCATGCAATATTTCTCAACATAAAATAAATAAATAAACATAAAGAATGAGCAGATGTTTTAATAAAAAATGTAAAACATTTAAAATAATTGTGCCTTAAAATAAGTGCCAAATCTATCAAATAATGTGAATAAATTCATGATTTTGTACATTTTGTCAGTACTAAAGGGAGTAAGGGAGTTTCCTAAAATGACCCATATATCAAATTGCCAATGAATATCAGCTGATAGTATCCCTGCACCATGGTAGTACTACAGTAGTTTTTGCATAAGGAAAGAGAATGCATTGTAGTCTGGATGAATGCCAAACTGCAGATTAATATGTAGATGCTGATGATTGTGCAAAGGGTTGGGTCAGTTCTGGCTGTTGTGCTTATTGGCTTTACCTGCCTGATAGCATCAGATGCTCTGGTCTGCACGCTCACACCCTCAGGCTTCACGCTGTTTATTTAAACTTAATCGTTTCAAAGCATCTTTGCTTTCACCGGTACTGAAAGATAGAGCCAGTGAGGAGAAGAAAGGACTGATCCAAATCTTCTCTTTTCTCTGACAGCCTGCTTTCATGGCCCCTTTTTGTCTTACTGTTTGGAGCCGTAGTGTTTGTCTCCAGTAGAATGCTTTTCATTAATCTCTACCCGAGGGCTTTTATAGCTCCTGATGCTTCGCAAGCCATTAAATTTGTCAATGAAGATTCAGCAATGATTTCAGCATGATTATGTGGCCAGGTATTTATGGGCCTCTCCACATCAGGTGTCTCCAGAGTTAGGTCAGAGTTCAGAGTTAGTGGTGCCATTGTTGTCCTTAGAGTTAAATGACAAGGTCCATCCATATTAAATCCATGAATACATTATGATGCAAATAATTCTGTATTCCTAATGTAAAAAAAAAAAAAAAAAAAATGTTTTAAAAGTTTTAAAACAGTACACTGCTGTCAAACATTTTCAGGCTTGCCAGATTTTTGGAAGCAGTTTTACAACTAGAGAAAGAAAAACCTGTTTTCTGAAAACAGTGAAGCCTTCGCCTGAGGGGGGAAAGAGCGATATGCTGTTCACATTGACAAGACCCCTCTACAGCCCATATCCACAAATCTACATACACACACACACACACACTCAAGTACTCACAGTGTGTATAATTTAAATGTAGATTGCTATGCTCCAGCACTTTGTTTCATACCTGTCCCCAGAGCATCTGCTTTCTGCTGTAAAATCTGTCACGTCATGCTGGAAGAATTTCTTTTAACAGCATTATTCTTACTAGCATAGGTGTCAACATGGGGCATTCTTTTTGTGATAAACCCAATTTGGTTACAGGACCATTGTACTTGAAGTGCATTTCTTATAGAAACACGAACTCTGCATGAGTGTTGTAGTTTGTTTTAATCGCTTAGTAAAAACTGTACATTTGTTAAAGTGTTTATATACTAGCTGTGTTCAATGGAATTTTTGTTCAAAACACTTCAAAAAATAACATCAGTGAAAAGTGTAAACCAGTCATATTAGTTATAAAAGTTTAAAGGACAGATGTCAGAATGCTGTTTATTTAGGTATGTTATCTGCGATCACAGTGGAATCCATTATAGAGGCCACCAAATACACAAGTGAGTACCCAACAGAGAAAAATTTACATATAAAATCTATTGCTTTTCTTTTATGCACTGAATGATTTTTACACACGAACTGGGAGTGAAAGCTTTGTCAGAGAGTGTGCCGTTCATGTCTGTGGGCTGAAGGTGATTTGGTGACTATGGACTCAGTCAGTGCTGACCAATCAGTAATAAGTGTTAAGCATCGGATCAATCAGTGGCAGCGCATGACAGCCACGACTTATAACTGCTTGCATGGGCTCGGCTCCTTGCTGACCAGCCGGCCCTTGAGGCCCTTGAGGGCTCCAGGGGTTGAGAACTTTTAATTATCAGCAGCTCGTCCATTGGTGTGATCAATGACCATCACCCGACCATCAAAACATACATGATAAAGGAACACAATGAGAAGAGTGTGTGTGTGCTGCGGACATCAGTGATGGGGCCCCTTGAAGAACAGGGGAAGTTTACAGTCATATTCACACAAACACCCAAAATTACTCTATAAACTTCTGCTGCTGTTATAGGTCCGGAATCGCCTATATCTTTTTTCTATCTAACCATTACCAAGAACATGTTATATAATCCTAACAATACAGCTGTGCTTGTATCAAACTTTTTTCCTAACGAACATATTTAGTACATAGTACATTAACACTCTACTCTAATACTCTAATGAAAGTTACTTAATGTGTAGTTGTGACGTTAATTATAGCCAACAGAATGTCAACAGAAAAGGGACCATCAAAACAAAGTGTAACAATATATCTTTATTTTTAATTTATTTATTGTAATATTCATACTGTATTTTCAGCTTATCACAGTCCTTCTACATCACACACTAAACAGATCACGATTTAGTATCCTGCTGATTATATTAGTAGCAAGTCATGGGGACACATAGAGCTGCATTTCCTGAGAATGACCCAATAGCAGCAGTGGAGTAAATGATCCCTCTTACTCACAATGGACAAACTCCTGGAACTAATTTGCAAGTTGTGTGTCTTGCACTGATAAACTACCCTGCAGTTTAATGACATATTTTACATTCAAGTCTACAAAGCACAAACACTACACCTATTATAGAAACTCCTCAGAAATGTGTGACATCTAATATAGTCTGTAGGTTCAGACTTTTCTATTAATATCTTAGACTAAATCTCTCGGTCCATTCGTGACCACACCAGTTGCACTGCCCAAAGGACGTCACTGCACAAACATTAACATTTGCATAATACTGTTTGGGGTTTGTTTACCATTTATGATACCATGCTTGCTGACTTTAGTACAAACTCATAATTGACAGTTTTTTTTTTTTTTTTTTTTTTTTTTATCACTTTTTTTTTTTTATTTTTTTATTATTATTATTTTTATCCTCCCGAGGCCTGGAGCAAAATCTGGAAGAGCCCAGTTTTGTCCTCAACTGCAGACTTGTTATTTTTATCAGAAACCACTTTTTAGGCCCAAACCAGCACATTGCTGCTGTGCATCACTTATTTTTGGGGAATTTCTCCTGTTTTAGCAGGGGTTATGTGCTTTAATTAGGAAGACAAGATCTCTATCTATCTATATTATCTGAAACTTAATTTCTATTTATAGTATCTTTGGGACCACCATCCATGACTGTGCTATTTCTCTGTTTTGGCCATTATTGTTGTGATCCATCGCAACTGCTGCAAGGAAAAGTGTGGGAAAGAAACATGTGGATGCCCTGGTTCCCCTCATAAAGAGCCACAAGTAACTCTTTGTCTCAGCACAGTATTAGTATTGTGTTGGCAGAAGATTCAGTTTATGACCTCCCATGGTGTAGGGCCATAAGAAGGACTCTTTTAGGCTGTAAGGTCTGCCCAGGTCCCTCAAGAGTCCAGATCTAGTGAATTAGTCACCACGACTAACTCATTGTGTCCTCAATGTGGCATGTCAGAGTTAGCCTGACAGAAGAAGACCCTGGCTGATGGGAAGGGTTAGGGTAGGGCCTGTAACAGGGGTTAACTCAATGCATATGTCACCTTCTGTCCACACAAGAGGAGTGTCAAGAGGCAGCACCATCAGGTGGTCTCATTTAGCACAGTGTGTGGTATTTAAGTAGATATTGACCTGACTGAGTGCTCTCATTATTGTCAAACCCCAGTTAGAGTTAGAAGACTCCACCTTGGGAGCATCTGAGTAGCCCTTCGCATCATATTGATACAGGAAACAAAAGATGAAAGAACAGTAAGTCAGAGAAGTACTGACAATGAGCAGTTCACATCGCAGAATTTCAAATGAAGTTTATGAGGACTAGCTATCCTAATCCCACAATGCATTTACATTGTTATCCCAGTTAGGGTTAAGAGTTGAATCCAGTTGTAAAGCTGTTGTGACCCTAATTAACAAAGCACGACTTGTTTCTGGATCAACATCTTTGTTGGTCCTGGTACAACATTCCTTTCAACCAATCAGATGTCAGTAATTAGAACAGGTAGGGCTAGTTTTGGATTTAGGGCTGGAGTTAGAATCAACCTATCATTAATCTCTGATCTGAAGATCTGAAGCATTAATCATTGTTAATGTTTGGTTTAACATTGTGTACAGAATCAGAAAATTTTGGTCATCGAAATGTTTCATCTCAAAATGCCATTTTCAGATTTTGGCTTGAAATTTGTATGAAAACCATTACTTTAAAATCCACGCATTGACATCTGACTTGTAATTGTACAGGTCAGGGAGTGACAAGGCCATGATGAATGAGGAGCTAATCTGCTCAGTTACTCTGGTCAAGTGATAAGACAGCGAGAGGTTAGAACCAGCTTTGATCTATTTGTACCGAAAGTATCAGAGATCCATCATAGCACATTATTCTCTATATAGGTCTGAATTAAATCCATCTCTCTGTTATGTGCTTCTAAAGAAAAGGTTAATGTGCCATCACAATGTGAACATAAGATCTTTTTTAAAGACGTGCTGAACTCAGGGTGAACTCTCCACAACCAGACTCAGCTATCTCTTTGTCATGTTGTGCCAGCTAGACGCTGAGGGAATTCAATTAATATAATTAAATGCTCCTCTACTAAGGGCAGAGCTGGAAAAGTTCAAGGCTGTGGTGAAAGCAAAGTCAAGATAATGCAGACAACTCCTCCCTAATTACAAAGTGTATATGGGTGGTGTTTTGATGGAAATAATGATGGTCCGGAGGTGGGACCAATAGCAGCAGATGTTTGTGGGATCTCAGTGACAAACATGTGCCTGGACATGCTTGACTAAAACACAGGAACAAATTATGTTCTGGCATAGCTAAAGATTTTCATTTCTTCAGTCTTGAGTGTTCTCTAGAAAAGGAGTCCAGTAAGAGGTTGACCTAGTCTTGCCACTACATCTAACCCAAATTCTGAGACAACAACAACTTATTTAAGCCTTTAATATGCCCAAAACCTTATGACTGAGGACATGCCAATGGACCAGCTGCAAATTAAGAGCCAGCTCATGCAATAACCAAAACTGGCTGGTAATATCTCACTGAATGAGCTTTCCAAACACTTTATTCCATTCATACAGCAAATATCCTGTTTACTTTCTCCCTCCCTTCCAAATAAACACAGACAAACTGCTTTAGGCTCGTAATGCGCAGTGTGTGCCTCTCTAATTTCTCTGTAAGCATCTCTCATGTTTGCCTCTCTTTTTCTCATCTGTTCATCTATTAATGTCAACTGGCCACATAAGTCACCATTGATAGGAACCATACTGGACCTGACCATCTTATCCTAGTGCAAAGGACAGACAATACATAAAGACTTGTCTGGGGGGACTCTTAGGCCCCTATTCAGGATGGTGACGCCCAGCTGCTTAGCTGCGTCCTGCAGACTGTGGTCCATTGTGTGGCTATTGTCACATCTTTGCCCAATGGACTCCCCCTGATGATCTATAGCTAGGCAGCAGTGCCGACCCAGACCGGCTCCATGGATCTTGCTGGGTGTCTCACTTCTGGGGTTGACGGATCTCCTGTCAGTTATTGTTTTCCACAACAGGGTCTTAAATGAGTGACTCATCTGTCAATATCGCACATTTCTTCCAGCACAAAGAGGGTCAATATCTGAAAATCAGTTTATTTGCTCATATGTTAAAGACTATAATGTTTGGAAATAGTTTACCTAGACTCAAGATAGCATTTAGCAAAGGCACAATGAGTCTTATCCAAGTTTTTGATTCCAAATTACAGAGTCAACATTTGTAATGTCTGCATGGTTTCAAACAATTTCAGTTAAAGCAATTGCATAACATTAAAGACGGGCAAGATAGGAGATGTGTCCAGTTAGCCCCAGTCGTAAAGGGTATATTAATGGTTTATGTACCTCACTGGCGGATTGTTAATGGCAAATGACATTTACTGTGTGATGCAGTCCAGGCCATTGTGAACACTTTATGGTTGATCTATCATGTCAAGCACTCAATAAAATAAAAAAATAAAAAAGGTAGTATCAAACAAGACTCACCACAAAGACTTTATCCGAGGGCTAGATATAAAGTCCTTCACTGTTCTGTACAACACATTTAATAGTTTAATTGCTTAAATTTTCCAGATATGAGTCAAACTTGTATTTAGTTTGTGGTAATGTACAAGCTCCCAGTTTGTGTGTCTCTCCCACGGTTAATTTAAAAAGCATATGTTTATCAGCAGATGTGCACAGTTCCTGTCTGGTTTGTTGTAAAAAAAAAAACAACAAAAAATGTTCTTATTCTTCTTAGAAAAATGCTATTACCTTTTTTTGTTGTTGTTCTTTTCATGTTATTGCTTTTTACTTTTTGCTGTTTTCTTTTACTGTTTGTTAGGGATAATAATAATGATTATAACTTAGAGAGTCTAATGATGGTGTTCCAAGGATTTGTGTGGTGTGCACTATGACAAGCAATAAAAAAAGAGGAAGAGTGAGAAAATGGTCTCCTTTTTAAAAGCATGACACTTGATTGAAGTGTAAGGTTTGGGTTAAATGCTGCCAGAGATTCAGCCCAGGAACAGATGCCACACTCGTGCATCAATAAATGCTTATAAGTTACTTATTTAGTGCTGCCTGCCATGAAGGGAAATGACACGACTTTAAGCACAAGTGCCCCGGGGCGATTCCCCCTCTCTTTGTCTTGTCATTTCATATCTTTGGATCTACTCTAAAATACACAGCCGTAGACAACAGGGCATACAGCAAAAAACAAATGTTCATGCTTTACAGGCATGTTATTCCTTCTGTTTAGATGCCTCACATCAAAAACCTTCCTGACTGGCAGATTTCTCATTGTGGAGTGGATGGTAATGGTGAGCTTGATGATTTTTTAACACACACAAAAACATGCACACATTTTTCACATTTTGTGTTTATTACTGTTTGAGAACCAGTGATTAAAATACAATATTATTTTAGAGTATACTTGGAATTCAGTATATTACTATATTACTGACACCACGTTACACGGTCATGTGGAATTGTTAATGTTCTCATTATAGAAAGCACACAGTGAATATTGATTTTAAGAGATAAGAGGTACTATTACTGAATATTACTGCAATAGAATGCATCCCCCCCCCCCTCCAGTTTCTTGTCCTTCTTTACAGCCAAATGCTGTCTCGCTTGACAGATTTGTGTGTTGCTCCTTTAAGAACAAAAAATAAATCTTCCTTTAAGATACTTTGTATGACACTTTCCCAGAATTATCATGTTATATTTTCTCTCTCTTTGTCTCTGTCTGTCTCACAAACACATATATTCAAGCTGCTATTGAATTGTTGCAGATCTGGTTAATCAACTTCTATTTGCATATTTGAGCACAAGCTGGTCTCAGCAGCTCTCACAGTGACAGAACACGGATCTGAGGTCAAGGTAAATAAAACTTCAAAGGAAGCTCATGTTTGTTTGTGGCTAAGAACAGACACATTGTTACTACACAAATGCATTGAGCTCCAGTAAATATCACTTTATCTTTTTTTAGGGATAGATATTATACACAGTTATAATATTATATGTGCAATCTATAAGGAATATACTCAGAATTATTTTGCTAGCTCATCCATAGGTGTAGATTTGACCCATTTCCTAAAATTCTGTGTATATTTTTATTTCAGAGCGCTGTAAATATTCCATTGCAAATGATGTGTACAGATAGTAATCATATACCTTTTTGTTTTGTTTATATTATAAAATGCACACACACACACACACACACACCTACAGCTGACTATTCACTCATGCATATTTTGTGCATATTGAGTGTCAGTCAGTAAAATACACCATAATCACACACTGATTTGGTTGCATTTGTGTGTGAAAATGTTTAGTAGTCATTTGAGAAAAATGTGAAAAGTGCAGAAGATAATTAAAAGATCAGGAATTACCCAAACCTGACCAGTGCAGTGTAGCTCAGCTGAGTTTGGTCCAGCCCTGGCCATGATGGTCCAGCACTCTCGCCATCTTGTCATTGCAAAATATAGCACAGATCAGACCACTACAACACAGCTCTGTAGCACAGCCAACTTTTTCCATGACATCATTCATCAGGCATTAACCCTATTAGCTGGTTCTCATTTGCAGCGTTTTCTCCATCTTCCTCTTGCTCTCCCTCTTCATGGTCATCTCACCTTGCCCTCCTTTTTTTGTGTGAGTTTATGTGTGTAGTGGCTTTGTGCCATGTTCAGGCTCATTTCTGCCCTGTTTAAATGGTGAATGAGCACTATAGCCCTCCACTGCTCTGTGATCATGTGTATGTGTACGTGTGTGTATGTGTATGAGGACCCTGTGCTGTTAAAGGTCAGAGAGAGGCAGAGTTAGAGCAGAAGTCAGTGAGTCATTCTTTCTGCTATGCTGACTCTGTCATAGCCTCTGCTGTTCCCCAAACACTCACACTTCACAAAACCTCTTACAAACAAACACACATAGACACATACACACACACACATACCATTTACTGTATGTATGTTAATGCTTTTTTCTCAATTCAGGGTTGTTTATGTGTATTGCAAGTGATTTAAGTCATTTTGCTATCTTAATTGCCTGTGAATTTGTGTGTGTTTCCGTGTTCAGTTAGCCTGCAATCTTCAGTTGTGTGTTAGAAAAACAGCAACAAAACATAATTCTGTAAAAAGGACTTTTAAAAACTTGCACTGACGCAGGAGAGACCCTGTCGCAAGTAATGGTAAGACATCAGTTCCAATCACAGGCTGATCTTGTTCATTCTGAGAAGCCGGGAACACACCACTGTCAGGCCGATTATGAATGTGATTTGGGCTCAGTCAGTGTTTCCAGTCAGTGTTTAAAGTCGTGTAGTGTGTGATGTCTAAAGAATTTAAGACCAGCTGTTGCCAGTCATCGTCACAAAGATTATTTTCATTAATCTTGTGACTGACGCCGGCGACTAACTGCACCTGGCTATTTCCAAATATGTCTATTATCTAAATAACGCATTTAAAAAATCACAAACATGACATTTCTAAATAAAATAATTTTATACACTTTAGTTCTATATAATAGGATATGTTTTATTAAATAGGCCTATATAATAGGCTATTTTTTATGAAATATGATGAGGAAATAGGAACACATGCCTTGAATAGGCTACATTTAGCCAACTGTAGAATAAAGAAATGAAAATTTAAATATAGGCTACAAATAACATTTTAAATTACTTCTATTTTGGAATAAATAAAGCCGTATTTCATTTTCATTCTAACTGCTACTGTATAAGGTAACTGGTTTTGTATAAGGATAGGTTGTAGCGACAATTCTCTTGTATGTCAACATTGTATGTGTATTCACAAACTTGGTATTCATAAAAGTTGAGCAGACGTGCATTAGTGACCTGGCATAAGAGATTTTTTCTACACAGTTTCACAGTTTACCTACGGTAATCTAGAACAGTATTTAGGGATTGGGGTTTAGGTTATGTTGACAATGGGCACGTTCGTGATGGTGGCGGAGATGTGGCAGTTTTATCCTATGTGTGTCTTCCATGGTTTATTTTTCTATAGGATCAAATTTAAAAAAAAACTGAACATTGCCTAAGACTTGATGGCTGCTCTGTCAATTCTTCGTCATCAGTTAGGAACCTATAGGTGTGTTATTTGATAGCAATCTTTCCTTAGAAAGTCATGTTTCTAGCATTTGTAAAACTGCATTTTTCCATCTCAAAAATATATCTAAATTACGACCTATGCTCTAAATGTCAAATGCAGAAATGTTAATCCATGCGTTTATGACATCAAGGTTAGATTATTGTAATGCTTTATTGGGTTGCTGTTCTGCATGCTTAATAAACAAACTCCAGCTGGTCCAAAATGCAGCAGCTAGAGTTCTTTCTAGAACCATGGAGTATGACCATATTAGCCCCGTTCTGTCAATACTGCACAACACTTATAGAATGGCTCTAATTGTAGGCTACACGCTCGTTTATTGGAATGTTAACCTAATGCTGCGTTCCAGACAGCTCAAATATAATATAATATAATATAATATAATATAATATAATATAATATAATATAATATAATATAATATAATATAATATAATATAATATAATATAATATAATAAGTATATTTGTAGAGACTTTATTTCCAGGCCCAAGATGGCTGCACATCAGTAAGTCATTGACAGTTTATTTATTTATTTTTTAAGTTTATCCCTATTTTTCCCAGTCTTTGAAGCATGTTTCCTACATTATCATTTTATTCATTTTTTTTTTGTTCAGTCATTTAATTTTGTGTGTGTTTGTATTTTTTTGTTTTCTGCCCTTTTTAATTATTTCATTTATAAATTCAAATTTAACTATAATCACATGAATAAAGCACTTAAATAAAGTTAAAGATGTAATCTGCCAGTTGTCCTGCAGGTGACCGCATAAATCTGTATTCTTACGATGCACTTAGGGCTTTACGATTACTCCAGAGCACTCGTAGATCTACAATGATTTTCAAGTGCTACTTAAGTTACGATGCTTTTGGGAAACAGACCGTAATATTAAGATCAGTTGTACAATCGTTTTTATGAACTTCTTAGGCTTACGAAGCTTTCGGGAAACTCAGCCCAGGACAGCTAGATGAGCCCCAGAGACTGATCCCCAGTAAAGATCTTCCCTCAGACGGCCACTGGGACAAGACCACAGGAACCAGTTGAGTCCTCTGCACAATGTGACTTTGCTGCAGCCTGGAATTGAACTGCTGGTTTCATCTGGCCAGAGGAGAACTGCCCCCCCGACTGAGCCTGGTTTCTCCCAAGGTTTTTCCTCCCTTCTGTCACCGATGGAGTTTTGGTTCCTTGCCACTGTCGCCTCTGGCTTGCTTATTTGGGGACACTTAATTTCCAGCGATATTGTCGACTTGATTGCACAGATACTATTTAAACTGAATTGAGCTGGATGATGACATCACTGAATTCAATGATGAAATGCCTTTAACTGAAAAAAGAGTATTTACTATTGTCATTTTGCATTATTGACACACTATTTTCCTAATTAATGCTTTACAGTTGCTTTTACACAATCTGTATTGTTAAAAGCACTATATAAATAAAGGTGTCTTGACTTGACTTGATATTGTTTTGATGTTTTTTTTATAAAATGTTTTTTTTTTAAAGTATTTTAAAATTGTTGGTCTGATCACTTAGATTATTTTACCACATCATACCATGTTGTAAGTATGGCAGGCTGGAATTCTGGTAGCTGTATATTTTACAGTTCCTAATTGTATGTGTCATTAAATTATATAATACTTATTTAAGCCTTTCAAATTTGTTTGTTAACTTAAACTTCATAAAAATGAGGGAAAAAGACTACCAATGGGAACATGAATATGTATAAATAAGTAATTAATTCTTTAGGGAAAAAAAAAAAACTATTTCCCATAAAAATAATTTTGCTTTATGTATTTTAAAATGTGTTTTACTATCTAAAAATATTTTAATAATGCATTTTAAAAAATATGCTTACTACAGATGGTAAGATGTCTTACAGGTTTTAATAGTTACATTCTTCATCCATTGAATTAACTATTCAGGTATGTAGATGAAGTAACAATACAAGCACTGTAGTGTGCCTGAAAACTGAAACAATGTATGTAATTCATGTTCTGAACTTTAAAGGCACAAGCGTAAAGCGAGGGCTTTATCTGGTTCTGGCTAATACAGTAGGCTATCTGGTGTCAAGAAATCTCATGCTACATCAAAAAATTTTTATTCTTTTCTGATCTCATTTCTTTCACCTTTTTTTTTTACTTTCTTTTTCCTTCTTTTCTTCTTCCTTTGCCTTGAAATTGATTTCTTCTTGTTTGTCTTGGCAGTAATGAGATCAGCTGTGGGATTACATTTCAATGGCATAGCACCTTCAACCCCAGGCAAATGATTTGTCCAAACTTAATAATAAAACACTTACGATGTATTGTCAGAGGTAAACAGTAGTTGTAATAAAACGTTGCCTGGGGTACAGACTTCTTTTAACTTGTAAAACCCTATTTGTGTTGACCTAGACACCTACTGTAGCTGCACCAATATGACAAAATTAACTACATTCAGACGAACGAGGAGTCCAAATTTAAGCTATCTACAGGGTGAGGCAAATTCAGATATCTGACCTAATGAGAAAAAAAAAAAAAAAAAAAAAAAAAAAACCAATCAAACATTCATCAAGACTTTTAAAACAATCATAAAAAATGCAGTGTCTGTGTGTTGAAACTATCTTTTCTGATCTGTGAGAAGTAAATTTTCTCTGCGTACACCTGTAGAATGTTAGTTAACTTATTAGCATTTCATTGCATGAGAACTTTACAATTAAGCTATAAGGGGGATCTTTCTTTACTAATGAGCTTTTGTATTCTGAGTATTTAATTTAGATGTATTTTGTCTGGCACAAACCACAAAATGTTTTGCAGGCTATTTTTTATTCATTTTTTTAGAATAAATAAATATAACAGCTACTAAAATACAACCTGTTGTACATTAGTTTTTATTATTGCTATTATTATTATTATTATTATTATTATTATTATTATTATTATTATTATTATTATTTAATTAGGTATTTTTCAACAGTCTGGCAAATTTCGTTAAATAAAATGATCAAATTCATTCTTCCCCAATCTAATTTCTCAGTCTGATGCATTTTGACTGATCCACCTAGACTTAAAGAGTCATTGTGACACAGCACCAGAAAAACACAATTTGCACTAAAGTACCTTTTTTTACCTTGTAACCATGTAACACTTTATTTTATGTCCTTGTCACACATATTACATGGACTTACTATTATAACAGCAATAAATTATGCATAATTGCATGCAAGTAACCCCTAACCATACCCTCATCCTAACCCTATCCATATATTAAGTAAGTGTAGTTATTAATATTACTAGTTTTTAAATGTATAATTAGACTGTAACAAGGAACCCTTAAAATAAAGTATAACCAAAATTAATTATTCAGTACCATGGTATAAGTGGAAGTACTATTGTATTACTATATTTATACTTTTATGTGAAGGCGGGCATAATGGATCAATTGAAAAGCATACTGTATGTGTGTGTGTGTGTGTGTGTGTGTGTGTGTGTGTGTGTGTGTGTGTGTGTGTGTGTGTGTGTGTGTGTGTGTGTGTGTGTGTGTGTGTGTGTATGTGTGTGTGTGTTTAATAAGCTTGTGTACATGTGCTGTTAGCACTAAAGTGCAGAGGAAGTGTTGGAGGTTTCAGAGTAGATTGGTTAAACACCTGTTTGCAGTGACAAAAAACAGCAACTGTTAATAGCCTGTCATAAATCGCTCATTCTATTGTGCTGTCACCAACTTGTGGTACCACATTTTTAGTGGATCGTACTTTCAGTTCAACCCAACAGTTTTGATTAAGATCACTAGGCCAAAGTATGTTTCAAAGACAGCCGATTTCCTAAGCTAAATCTGACAGAACCACATTTAACCTTTAACGTAGAGGTAAAAATTATAAATATATATATATATATATATATATATATATTTTTTTTTTTTTTGTTTTTTTTTGGAGAAAATTAACAGAAAGTGTGAATTCAGTTATTGCTGAATGGGCCTTATACTGCTCCAGTGCTTCTTAAATTTGACTGATTATATTATCTGATGGGTTATATTTTTATGTCAAACACATGATATTGCTTGAAATGTTATATGATGTAGACAATGGATTATTTACCTCTTTTTTTTTTTTTTTTACCATGCAGAATTACATGATTTACATTCTCATGATTAACATTGCCAGTGTAGCGCTAGATATTTCCAAATCACTTTTATCAAAATTAATGCTTTGACTTAAAAGATGCTGAGCATCAGATTGGAGGAACTGAAGTCAGACAATCCTAGTAAAAGAGCAATTTGAAACAGAAGGCCCTCTCCATGTGGTTAACACATAAACACAAAAATCAGCAGCATGCTCTCTCTCTTTTTTTTCTGTTTCAAGTCACACAAAAGATAGCAAGCAGGATAGAAAGGAAAAATATAAAAGCAAGACTAGAGATGGGATCAGTAGTGCACAGTCTCAGAAAAAAAGACTCACCTTTTGGGCCAAGCCCACTTAAAGCTGATGCATGAGAAAGTGAATAAGAGGGAGTGGTGGAGGACAACAGGACACAGGGGCTGCTCAGACTCTACCGCTGTCTCTGTCTGGTTAATGCGGGTAGGCTGTAATAAAAAGCCTCCATGTGCCAATTGAGCTTCCACAATTAACAGATTAGGGTGATAAAGAGGTGCATGACTGCGAGGCAGGGTTGCCCCCCTAGGCCTCGGGGCATCATGGGTAGGGAGTGGGCTGCTCTCCTGATGAGGGGGCCAGATAATCTCCTTCTCTTTCGCTTTACATCCATTCTTAACCTCTCCCCTCACAACCTTGTGCCCTGAAGCACCTCTGCAAATACCTGCTCAATATTCAAGCAAAAAGTGTGTTCAGGGCAAGTGGCATGTCTGCAAAGGAGAGATACAAAAGCCGGGCGGAAACAAAAACCATGACATCTGCTAAAATGATTGCGAGTAAATATGTTTGACAATTATTGTTTACAGTGGCAGTGGTAACAGTTCACAAGATCCAACCACATTTCTGTTTGCATTGAGGCAGATGGGCCTACAGCGATTCATTAGCAGCCTGTCAAAAGCTTCATTCCCAACTTACTTTTATTGTGCGGATCTGTTCAACAGTGGGAGGAAGGCACTTATTTGGCATAATGATTGCGATCAATTTGCCTGGTATAAATCACTTGCTTTTCTGTCATTCTTTTTGCTGTCCTTTTTCAGTCTTTACATTTTCTCTTTTCCCTCCCCCTCTTTTCAAGTCTACCACTGTAAATATTTACTCTTCAGTGATGGTTCCTTGATTTTGTGTCTCTGGGCTGTAAATTAGAATTTGTTACTGAAGGATGACTTTAACCTTCGAGAATACTTGGAGAGGGAAACAGTCATGATAATGTCCCGAGGGAAGAAACAGAATATTTCAACAGTCAGAAGAATTTCCCAGAATTGTCAGTAATCAGGCAAAGTTCTGTCTTCCACTGGGATGGTTAGACGCTTTCAGGGTCAAACCTCCTATTCTTGATAAATCTCATAATCTCATAAACTTAAGTAATTTCTTACTGCAAACAGTATTGTTATGTTGGCCTGTGTTTATTTTCTTGGCTATATCCAATTATACTATAGATAGTCCACAGGGGCAGGTGCAGTTATGGACATGCAAAGCGCATGGTTTGAATGTGGCACGCAAATGCGCCTGGTGTGATCTGACACAAAAAGCATGGAGAGTCCCACACAGAAGATATTTAGCCATCTTTAGCACTGTGAAACAAGGACACAAATAGAGACTAATAAATGAATCCCTCTCCCCTTGAGTCCCCATCACTGCTGATCTGATCCACTCAATCAAATGTGTTAAGTCATAATTAACCCCAGCTCCCGTTGCTCTAATTGAAGCCTATTAGACAGTGCGTGATGTTGACACAAACAGAGGAGAAGACCAACAGCCATTGAACTGGTAGGCAAAGTACAGCGACACCTCACACAGTAAGCAACCAACATTTAATTATCAATGAGCTTTTCACAGCTCTCTTCCCTTCTTTATCTCGCTGTTGCTCTCTTTTCTCTCTCTCTCCTGCTGCTTTTGGGCCTCAGGCTCTACAAGTAATGGAGTACTTTAATGAAACTTGTTTTAAACACGGTCAAGGATGAGATATTTATTGTGCATTTGATAACAAACATCAATGAAGGAAGTGACAGTGTAACTGTCTTTGTTGTGTTTGCATGACTATCCACACTTGGTTGTTGCTGTTGTTGTAGTAGTTTATATATATATATATATATATATATATATATATATATATATATATATATATATATATATATATATATATACAATGAAAGTACATATATGGCTATTTCTTCACACAGTTAAGTTTGTGAAGCTGATGAAATGACAAATCACAAATTTAACAAGTGGCATACTGTATGTTGAATCATATCCTTGCAAGCATTCACCTGCCATCTTTCTGATGAAATAGTGTCTCAGTAACAATACACAAATCAATCTGATAATAAAATTCATCCAAATAAACCAAACCCTAACATGCCTGAATTTACAGATTTGGGTGACAGCATATCCCTAGATGTTTGTATTTCTTTTAGTAATGATATGCTGAACAGGTTCAGTGTTTCATGTAGATGAAATGATGCAATAGATGAGATGTGGGCTAGAAGGGAACTGCTGGGAAACACCTTCACTGACTCAGAATCGTTCCCTGTGAATGTCTTCTGTTCATGCCCTAAAAGATTTCTGGCAAAATAGCAAAAATGAGGAGAAACAGGCTGACAGACAAAATATATTTCAAATTGCAGTATGTGTGTATATGTATATATTTGTATATTTGTGTATATGTGTCTGTGTGTCTGTGTGTGTGTGTGTGTGTGTGTGTGTGTGTGTGTGTGTGTGTGTGTGTGTGTGTGTGTGTGTGTGTGTGTTGGCTGGAAGTGTTATGCTGCACGTAAAGACCACTTAAATCATTTCATCCACCATGTAGGCTAAACCCTAACCCTAATGTGTGGAAATTAAAGAAAAGACAAGGAAAATTATGTCTGTAAGGTGTTGTAAACTCTCTGGCTTTTTAAACTGATTTTTTTTCTGCAAAAAAATAAAAAATAAAATAAAACTTGCAGGACTTAAGGCTTTCAATCCATTTAACAGTGTTAAACAGGGGACAATATATTTCCACGCTCTGTGTTGACAGTGTTTTTTTTTTTTTTTTTTTTTTTTTTTTTATTATTATTATTAGGTTATTTTGTTTATTTATTTATTTTATTTTTCAGATGTCTCTGCCTTGGAAGCGGATTGGAAGACTTCTCCCATTGCAAAAAGTAATTAGATATTAGCCAACACAGATTATTTATTTTGATTTAAAGTAGGCTACATAAAAAGGAGCAATTTTAGCATAGTGTCCGTTTTTGGCCGTGAAACAAGACGACGCTAACTACAGGTCTAAACAGTCTCAAGGGAGATTAATAATAATAATAAAAAAAAAAAAAAAAAAAAAAAAAAAAAAAAAACGATCTAAACACTGGTTTATAAATGTCAACTAGCATCAACTCTCCAGTTTAAACGCGTTGTCTGAATGACGTGACAAACGCATGGAAAAGCCTGTTATGATTCAGATTGGTGGTTTTAAGGGCTCGATTTAGCCTAAAATTTGCAGAAATAACAAGCTCAGCAAAATGTGTGTGTGCGTATATATATGTGTGTGCGTGTATATATATATATATATATATATATATATATATATATATATATATAGGCTATATATATATATATATAGGCTATATATATATATATATATATATATATATATATATATATATATATATATATATATATATATATATATATATATATATATCGTCTTCTTCTTTCATACACATAGGCCTAGTTGTAGACATTTGTAGCGTTATTGCAGGTTTTTCTTCTTTTGTCTTGATGGTGAGTTGCAAACGTTCCATTTGACTAATAAGATAATTGTTTAAATGTGTCTGATGTGTTCTAGTTTGTCTGAGCAATCTTATCAGTTTTAACTAACTAACTAACGACCAAATAATAAATAAATAAATACAAACAAAATGTATAGCACCGATTAATGTAAACCATTCTTGCTGTCGTATTGGAAGTAGCCTATCCTACGGGGCAATTAGCTAGTACAAACACATTATGAATAATATACTGAAATCCATGCATGCTGAATAAATGTAAGATTTCTTATGTCATCTAACGTTTGTTAAAAATCACGTTTTTACCAAATACATTCTAATTTAAGTCATTTCATGTTTAAATAAATATGTCCGGTAAAGGTGCAAAGAGCCAAACTGGAAAAAGAAAATAGAAGAAGAAGAAGAAGAAGAAAGATTATGTGTAATGTTTTTTTCCAAAAAAAAAATGAAGAGAGCAACAAAAGTGATCTGGCTAGCTCGTGTGTGTGTTTAAGTCGTTTATCAGGGTCGGGCACTGGCATTGCCTGCAGCTATGAGTCGCCTGGAGGAAGATTCAGACCATCATCATCAAACTTCATCATAACAGCACAGCTGCGCTCTGATGGAACAGATAGGGCCACATGAAATAATGTTCTTCTTTAGTGTGAAATTATCACGTCTATTAATTCTCTCTCTCTCTCTCTCTCTCTCTCTCTCTCTCTCTCTCTCTCTCTCTCTCTCTCTCTCTCTCTCTCTCTCTCTCTCTCTCTCTCACACACACACACACACACACACACACACACACATACTATCCCTACTCCGTGAAAACATGCGATTCCCAAGCAAATGGGCCGACTAATTTTTCCATCGCCGTTTCACAGAAAAAAAAGTTAAGACAGTAAAATACAGCGTTCAACAGGTCAGGGGAAAAAAACAAAACACAGAACTTAAATATTTATAAAATGTAGAGGTAATAATAATAATAATAATAATAATAATAATAATCTATTCACTAACTGTAGGTCTACCTGATAAATAGGACAATTTCTGGCAAAGCCTCATTCACATAACAAAATCAGTTTTATAATAGCTA